>NC_071271.1:21517574-21685074 GCF_023375685.1 Ictalurus furcatus
ATCAGAGATGAGCTCTCTTGTACATCTGACACACTGAAGAATTGGAGACTATTTCTCTCTGAAGCATCAATGCGCCCTCTCCCAAGGATAACAGACTCTCCCACTCAATCTCCTTCACACTTTGATGCTCTCTAGGATTGCAGCCTAATCAATGGCAGCCTAATTGTCTTTCTCTAGCCACTTCATCACAGACCAAGATACTGGGTCTCAGAAAGAATTCACAAGATACAGCATGCATCAGTTTGAACCCTTTGGGGCCTGTCTATCTAGTGCTGGAGTTCCCACACTGTGGGTCTGTAATTTAAATCAAGTAAAAATCCATGCTAGTGGTGTCAAGGGGGGTGCCTCCACTGCTAACCAGGCATAAAAAATGTAGGATCCTCAGGCCACAGACAAAAAGGCAAGATTAGATTAGATCAGACTAAACTTTGTCACTGTGCAGAGTACAAGTACAAAACCAATTAAATTCAGTTAGCATCTAACCAGAAGTGCAAATAGCAATATAAATATATGTCCGGTGACCATTAGATGAACATACAGATGGCATTGTGTATTAATTAGCCAATAATGTGCACTTCAGTGCCTGAGTTCAGAGTTCAGAAGGCTGACAACTGATGGGAAGAAACTGTTCCTGAGTCTGCTAGTGCATCAGCAAAGACTCCTATAGTATTCCACAGAAGATAGATGAGTAAACAGACCATGGTTGGGGTGAGAGGTGTCTTTGATTATACTTCTCACCCTCTGTAGGCAGTGTTTGTGATGATTGTCTTGTATGGAAGGTAGGTGGACACCAGTGATGTATTGGGCAGTTGGGCCTTCTGATCTGAGACAGTGCATTTGCCGTACTACACTGTGATGTAGTTTGTTAAAATGCTTTTGATAGTGCAGCGGTAAAAGTTCAACAGGATCTGGGGGTATAAGTGGGCTTTCCTGAGCTTCTTACCCTTGATCAGGGTGGATTTGCTGAGTGCCCAGGAAAGAATGTGTTGAGTGCCTCAGAGATATAGACACCCAGGAACTTGAATCTGGTCACATGATCCACCTCAAACCCATCAATGTGGATGGGTGTGTGTGTGTGTGGCCCCTCCTTGCCCTCCGGTGGTCCACAGTAAGCTCTTTGGTCTTCTGGGTGTTGAATGCAAGATTGTTGTTGGCACACCACACTGTCAGGTGCTGAATCTCTTCCCTCACCTTCCTCTCATCATCGTAACTGATCAGGCCTACCACCGCAGTGTCATCTGCAGACTTGATTATGGAGTTAGAACACAGATATGCAACCATGAGTGAAGAGGGAGTAGAGGATTGGGCTCAGCACACAGCCCTGTGGTACACCAGTGTACATATTGAGGGTGGAGGAGTTGTGGTTGTCAGGCCAAGGTCCAAATCCAGAGGGACGTGATGATGCCAAGATCATTGAGCATTATGATTATTCATGTTAAAGGCAGAACTAACATCAATGAATAGCATCATGACATATGTGTTGCTATTGTCCAGGTGAGTCAGGGCGGAGTGGACAGCTGAGGCGATGGCATTCACTGTTGACCTGTTGGGTCTGTGGACGAATTGATATGGGTCCAATGCTGGGGGCATGTTTTCAGGTGAGAGAGGACCAGCCTCTCAAAACACTTGACAATGATGGGAGTGAGAGGGACAGGGTGGAAGTCGTTGAGGGTCATTGCAGCAGCATGTTTTGGTACTTGTACAATGGTGGCTGTCTTGAAGGAGGTGGGGACAACTGTCTAAGACCTCAGCCAACTGCTCTGCACAGGCCCTGAACCTGGGATGCCATCAGGGCCAGCAGCTTTATGTGCATTTACCCTGCTCAGGGTGGAGCACACATCACTGGTGCAGAATGTGAGTGGCAGGTCATCTAGTTGGAGCTCATCTTTGTTTGGTGGTATTTGGTGTATCCATGATCAAAGTGAGCATAGAAGGTGTTAAGATCATCTGGAAGGGAGACGTCACTTGTTGAGGGGGTGTTGTTGGTTGATTTATAGTCAGTGAGGCCTGCCCGTATGTGTCGGGGGTCATGGTTCTTGAAGCTGTACTCTATCTGATAGTACATGAGGTATGATACTAGCAATACTACTGGGATAGAACAGCAGAATGACACTGAAGTGCAAATGATATGGGCAAAAAAGAGTTTGTTACAATATAATAATTTAACATTAAAATAATGATGCATGTGCTGATTCTGCAATTTAGGTTATTATAATTGTTATGCACAATCCAGACTTTCATGTAACTTGTTCTTATACCTGTTGCTGACTATGGTGTTAGCATAACTAGCACTGCTAAATTACACATTAATAAAGTTACTGCAAAACGTCGTATGAGATGAGGCTTCTAGCAGGTGACTTTTCATGAGCAGACAGACAACAGAGTGAGGCATGGCAGAAAGTTGAGGTGTACCAGGAGCCACTAAAGAAATATTTTCAATGAGTGGGGCACACCCTGCATGCCATGCAGAACAGAGAGTGTGTGCAATCCTGTGTGAAACTGCCTCAAGTGAACTATAAAGAGTGTGTCTGATAATTGCGTGCCCGGGTGGCGCTGTATGCCACACCTCAGTGTGTTGCTTTCCTAGGCGTTTGCATATATTTCTTATGCCAGGATACACAACTGCATAGAATTTGTATAAATTGACTTGGAAAATAATAATGACACTAGGCTATTTCAGAATACATGTTGAACAAGGCCATGATCTTTCTTTATTTCACAGATCGACCTTGGGGGATTGGCGGGAGTTCCCCTTACTGGTTTTGACAGAAGGCATCAGGGAATGGATGGAGTTGGGGTGATCTTAGCTAATCTAGTTAACATGATTTCCGTGCTGGTCTTATCTGCAAATGCTTCCTTAAATTAGATGTTGAGCCATTCGATAAAGACTTAATAGCTGGAAGGCATAGTTTGCATTGTACTGTGATGTATTTGTTTCCATTTGCTCCTTTATAGACAAAATAATGTAATGCATTTTTTCCAGTGGCCATCGTCGTGATAAACAACCGTTTTGACATGCGTCTACAGCAGAATGATTAGAAACAGATGCCATGACTGGCAAGAGAGAACTAGTTGTCTATATTGCCTTATGCCAAAATATAAATTTCTTTGCTTTTTAATAATCAAAATATGTAATCTCGATAGTATTCCCTTTTCTTTTTTTTTTTTTCAAAATGTACCTGTAATCTGATTACTCTGTTTTCTGACGTAACTGTAACAGATTACAGTTACCAGTTTTTTGTATCCTGATGATGTAACACCGTTACATATATTCTGTTACTCCCCAAGCTTGGTTACATGGTGATGTTAAGTCCATCTTGCATTATTGTATTAACCAGTAGGGGTCAGTAAGTTGTTATCGAGCTTACAGCTTGAGTGAAGAGGCAGCCTTGAGAATGGGAATTCATGCAGTAAAAGTCTTTCTGTCAACTTAAAACTTTAAAACAACTCAAATATCTTCCTCATGGGTTACTTTACATTTAACTTGAAAAATTTTCCCTGTCATTTAAATTTTTTATTTTATTTATTTATTTATTTATTTTTTACATCTATTCAAGTAAGATTTGAAACAGTCAGCCAAGATATACATCCAGATTAAACAGGATTTATTAAAGTAAAGCACTTGAGTAACAAACGTTGACTCTCCTACTTTATCGAAGTTTTAAAGCAAAGCAATATAATACCGCAATATAATATATATATATATATATATATATATATATATATATATATATATATATATATATATATACAGTGGATCTAAAAAATCTAACCTATTAATTAAAGTGAAACACAATAAGAATCAGTTAGGGGAAATTTTTTTAAAAAAATGTACAGTAACACCATTTTATAATTGAGAATGTGGCAGTGTTCTAAACCGACCAATTACATTCAAAATCATGTTTAATACTAATTAGTGTACACCTGCCATCAATTAAAGTGACTGATTAACCTCAAATAAAGTACAGTTGTTCCTATAGGATCTTCATGACATACTCTTGGTATAACCCAACTAGAAAAGCCATGGGACACAAAGTGGCACGAAATGGAGACTAAGATGGAAGCAAGTGCAGGTGTGGCAGTTTAATAAAATAACTAGTCCAAGGGATCAGGCAGAAATCAATAAACAGATACAGGCAGAGGTCAGGTGATCAGGTAAACAGTCCAAACAAGGCAAGGCAAATAGGCAAGGTCAAAAACAAGAACAAGTTCAAAACTAGAATAAACAAACAAGGTATCAAGTCTTCGTAATGGCAGAGACAAAATTTAACTGAGCGTATATTTTGCCTTGAACATGGGCACATGAGGGGTTTAAATAACAAACATAATCAGGGGTGAAACACAAAACAGCTGAGTACAATGATGCCACATAAGGGAAACAACCAATGACAATACAGTGGTGGAGACAGGACATTAACCATAACAAATCACACGTGTCACTGTGATACACAGTGCCATAACCATAACAAGTCAATGTCACTATAAAACCCGGAAGCGTGTGCTCGCACTTCGGGCTTCGGAGCATGCTGCGTACTCCCGTGCTAGCATGAAGAGAAATCATTACAGAGCCCCGCCCCCAAGGGCGTTATTCCCGGAGAGCCAAAAAACATTCCCTTCCCTCCCTCCCCTCTGGGCAAAATGTATTCACAGCCCCTCAGGTCCCAAGGCAGGCATTGTCACACAGATAGCAGGCTCCTCAATGAGCCAAGGAGCAGGCATGAGGCTGTGGCAGGTTCGCTGGGGTCCCTAGGCAGCACCCAGGTATGGGAAGCTTGATCGTCAGCTTCGTTGGAACAGGAAGGCAGAGTGATGTCCTCAGCGGAATAGGATGGCAGAGTGACGTCCTCAGTGGAACAGGATGGCCGAGCGACATCCTTTGCAGATCAGGATGGCAGAGTGACGTCCTCAATAGAACAGGATGGCAGAGTGACTTCCTCACCGGATCAGGATGGCAGAGCGACGTCCTGAGCAGAACAGGATGGCAGAACTTGGTTGGCTGCGTCAGGAGATTCAAGCGTGAGCAGAACTTGGTTGGCTGTCTCATTGACTTTGGACAGGAACATGGCTTGAGAGGTCGTCTCGTTGACCTCGGCCAGGAACGTGTCTTCTGAGGTCGTCTTGTCGACCTCGGACAGGAACATGTCTTGGGAGGCTGCCTCATCGACCTTGGACAGGAACTTGGCTTGGGAGGCCGCCTCATCGACCTCAGACAAGAACTTGACTTGGGAGGCCGCCTCATCGACTCAGACAGGAACATGACTTCGGAGGCCGTCTCGTCACCTTCAGACAGGAACATGGCTTGAGAGGCCATCTCTTCACTCTCCGACAGGAACTTGGCTTGAGATGCCATCTCGTCAACCTCGTTCAGGAACTTGGCGTGCTCTCTGAGGTCCAGGAGTGGGGCATCTCTTCCGCACCGCAGAGAGATGACATGATGTCCCCAGCCTGGCTTGAATGCTGAGCGATGGCTACTATGCAGCCAGCAGGTGAAACAAAGCTCAAAACGGAGTCAGAGGGGATAGCAACGTTCCCCATGAAGCTAGAGGGAGGAGTGACACTCTCTGTGAGGTCTGAGGGGGAGTGAAGTTCTCCTCGAGGCCAGAGGTAGGAGCAAAGTTCTCCACGAGGACAGAGAGGGGAGCGATGCTTTCTGTGAAGCATGAGGGGGGAGTGATGTCCTCTGTAGAGCAGGAAGGAGGAGCGACGTACAGCGTGAAACAAAGAAAAGGAGTGGCATCTTCAGTGGAGGATGGAGGTAGAGTGACATCCTCAGGGAAGCAGGATGGCAGAGCAACGTCCGCAGCCGAGCAGGATGGCAGAGCAATATCCTCAACCAAGCAGGAAGCTGGAGCAACGTCCTCAGTGGAGTAGGAAGTCAGAGTGATATCTGAAGTGGAGCGTGGCATAGTGACATCTGAGGCGGAGCAGGGAAGAAAATCTGAGCTCTTGGCTGCAACGGGAGGTGGAGAAACATCGTCAACTGAACAGGGAGGCTGAGTGGCATCCTCAGTCGAGCAGGGAGACTGAGCACTGATCTCCGTCGACTCTGCAGGCTGAACTACATCCACAGTGGGGGAGGGAAAGTGGGAGATAGTTGAAGTCTGGTTGGAAGGCTCCACCATGACATACCCCCTGATGGCATACATCATATTGAGCCACTCCTGATTGGCTCGAATTAGGGAGAATTTCCCCTCCTTCTCCCACCTCCACGTAATGGAGGCTGAGACGGAAGCAAGTGCAGGTATGGCAGTTTAATAAAATAAAAAGTCCAAGGGATCAGACAGAAATCAATAAACATAGACAGGCAGAGGTCAGGTGATCAGGCAAACAGTCTAAACAAGGCAAGGCAAAAAGACGAGGTCGAAAACAAGAACAAAGTCAGAACCAGAATAAACAAACAAGGTATCAAGTCTTGGAAATGGCAGAGACAAAATGTAACTGAGCATATACTTCGCCTTGAACATAGACACACAAGGGGTTTAAATAACAAATGCAATTTCAAACTTGTGAAACACAAGTACAATGATGACACGTAAGGGAAACAACCAATGACAATATGGGGCAGAGACAGGAAATAAACCATAACAAAACACACGTGTCAAAATTCAACAAAGTAAATGTCACTGTAAAACCCAGAAGCCCACACTCGCAGTTTGAGCTTCAGAGCATGCTGCATGCTCCCGCGCTAGCACAAGGGGAAATCATGACACAAAGAGCTTAAAAAGCAGGCATGGAATCTCTTTGTTGAAAAATATCAATCAGGAGAGGGTTACAAACAATTTCCAAGGTATTGGATATACCATGGAACAATGTAAAGACAATAAGCAAAAAGTGGAGAAAATATGGCACGACAGTGACACTACTAAGAACATGATGTCCCTCTGAATATGATAAGAAGACCAGAAGAAAATTGTTCAGAGAGGTTACCAAGAGGCCTACAGCAATATTAAAAGAATTGTAGTAATTTCTGGGAAGTACTGGCTGCTCCCTACATGTGACAACAATCTCCCAAATTCTTCACATGTCTAGGCTACAGGGTAGGGTGGCAAGAAGGAAGCCTTTTTAAAAAAATTTTTAAAAAAATTAATTAATCATCTAATTTCCCAAAACCTTGTAGAGTGTGATTGCAGCAAAGGGTCTGAATTCTTCTGCAAATGTATTGGTTTATTCTATTAGAAATTAGTTTATTTGTTTTCATTATAATGGAGTATTATTTTTGCAGATTTCCGAGAGCACTATATATTATCCAGACCCTTAACCAGACAATGGTTAAAGATATAAAATAAGAAGTGGCTTTTACACACTGTAAGGTGTGTTTCCACCAGAAGTAACACAGAAAGACCAAAAATTTGAGTAAGTTTCAAAAGAAACTTATTTCAAAAGTAACAGAACCTATTATTAACCTATTTCAAAAGAAACAGAATTTCTGAGACTTATAAAATTTTCATGTCAATATAGTACTTGTGCTAATAGTGCATACAGTTAAATAGTCTGTTTCATAACATTTCTTTGCTCTAGAAACATCCTGCAGTCTGCAATAAGATATTGTTTATGTAATTTTTTAATCTATAGAAAAGATGCAGTTAGAAAATAATAATAATAAGTATTAATGTTACAGTTTGTACACACAAAAGTGGCATTGTAGCTCAGGTTGAAATTAAATCTGACACCTTTCTTTTAGTTTTTACTAACCCTTTACTAACATTTCATTTCAAGTCACATAACCTCAGAATTGAGTTATTACCTACACAGAACCCAGCGTATAGAGGATGAGGGTGAGAGAATGTGGTGTGGACTCTGTGGAGGAGCCTCATCATGTCAGAGATGCTGTAGAAGGACAGAGTTGTACCTGCACTGTGATCCACATACACTCCTATTCTGGAGGATGCTGGACCTCGGAGCTCAGTCTTAATTTTGTTGTGCCAGAAAGCGACAGAGGAAGGGGAACACTGCAGACTCCAGGACTGACTGTTGTACCCAAACAAACACTCATTTGCCCCTCCTTTCCTGCTGATCCCTTTATAGGAAACTGATATGGACACATCACCGCTCCACTCCACCTCCCAGTAACAGCGTCCACACACACTCTCCTTACACAACACCTGAGTCCAGGAGTCAAATCTCTCTGGATGATCAGGGTATGGCTGTTCTGTCCTGTTGCGCTTCACCACTCTGTTCTTCTCAGACAGAATGAGTCGACGATGTACCATGTTGGGATCCAGAATCAGATAGCAGAAATCTAAAACAATAAAATGTCCACAGGTTAGATGTTAATGGGAAGTGGCACCTCAGTGGTTAAGACCATGGACGACTGGTTGAAAGGTTGCGAGTTCAAATCACAGCACCAATAAGCTGCCACTGCTGGGCCCTTGAGCAAGGCCTTTAACTCTTAACTGCTCAGCTATATAAATGTGATAAATGTAATTTGCGCTGTGTGTCTGCCAAATGCCATAAATGTTAATCACAGGATTTAAAATAAGTGTGTGTGTGTGTGTGTGTGTGTGTGTATTTTACACTTACACTGCAGTAAATCGTCTCTGCTTTTCTGAAGTACTGCAGCTGTGGAAATAAAATGGAAACAGAAATATTGACATGGAAACAGTTAAAAGCCTTGTTTCAGACAGATACATCAATTAAATTGCCACCTTGTGGACGGATGTTGTTGAATTCCTCTTCACAGATTTTCTCGACTCGTTGTTTCAGATTTGAGAGAGATTTCCTCACTCCAACAAATGAGAGATGTTGATTGACAGTGAAGCTGGGTGAGTCCTCAGATCCAGGAGAAACACGGAGAGACGGGAATCTCTACAGAGAGGAAACACATAATAGAGAAGGAGAAAAATGTAGGACAAGAACGAATGAATCTCAGACTGTGTCAGACCAAAGACATACTTGTGATCTCAGACAGGAACATTTATTGTTGCTGTAACAAGTTCCCTTTCAAAGGGAACTCCACGTTGCGTTTAGCATAACACTATGGGAGTGCCCTTGCGCGCGACCGGCATCTGAAGCTTGTGTAAAATCATGCTTATTTATAGGTCTGCCGTGATCAGGTGACGTGGCATTTAAGTGGATTGCGTGATATATAATGGCACCTGTGAACCGCTCCATCAGCCTCAATATCTTCAGCAAGACTGCATGTTGGTTGTTTGTGGAAAGAAACAAAAAGATGCTTCATTTCCTCTCTATCTTTTCTCAAAATCTCTTTTCTATCCCTTTAAGAAAAGAGAGGGAAAAAAAGGAATGAGCGAGAGAGAAAAATATGAGTGAGAGAATTCAGGAATCGTGTTACGCCTTGCACCCGTTTCATCATGGGGAGTAGTGCACACTTTCTGTGTGAAGTGTTTAGGGGTGGAGCATGCGACGGCAGCCCTTGAGAAGTCTGACTGCGCATTATAACGCCTACATTAGGCAGCTCCGCTCACGACTTGGTCTCTTCTTGGAAGCCGAAGCAAGTTGGGTTTCAGAGCCTCGCGGCTCTGGGCCGGCCGCTGCTGAGATAGCTAGCTGTCTCAGGTCCGGGGGATCTCTTATGGATCCGGAAGAGGAGCCTCTTGCTCTGTCTTCCGGGTTTCTTGCTCTGTCTTCCGGGTCCGGCTCTCCAATGGATTTTAGAGCTCGCATCATGACTCCTCCTTCCACTATGGACAGCCAAAAAAAAAAACCACACACACACACAAATAATAGTAATAATTCCTCTCTGACTCTGAGGAGCCAGAAGGGTGTACTAAAAACTGAGAACAACATATAAAGAGTTGGTTGAAGTGATTACTAAGGCTGGATGAGCTTTTTTCTCTCCAGTGAAAGTAAATCCCTCACACTGCAGAAAACTCCCCTTTCTTCCAGAAGTGCATGACAAAATAGCTACCTCGCTCAATCGACGGCAAATAATTTAGGGGGGCCGGCTTTGCCATCCAAGCCACTGTGTAAGGCCACCGTGGGTGTTCAAAGCCTATGCAGTAGTAGTATTGCTTGTGGGTCACTGCATACAGTGACAGGCTTGAAGGCCTACCAAGCAGACCTGCTGAGTGAGTTCAACATATGGTGACATTAAGCCAGTTCCTTCCCTGTTGTGTCGAGTTCACCCAGGCATCCATCACAGAAGGCAAGTATGGCAGCCCGCCAACCCCTGCAGACAGCCAGGGGAACCGGGCGTCCACAGTCACGGCCTGTTACTAGACCTGATCTGATAATGGTCCTAAAGGCCAAGCAGACAAAGAAGAGCGGTCCTGAGGGGCCATGGAGGGATGTATCAAGGGACATGAGGTTATTAGGGCAGTTAGCCCCCAGTGCTACTGTAGTGCCTTCCTGAGTTAAGCTGTCCCGAATTTTCAGTGTTCTCTGTTCAGCGAGCTGTCACAGGGCAACGGAAATCTGATGCTTTCCCTCCAATAGAATGTGGAATAGTTAACATCACTAAAAGACCATCTGGCAGCGTGGAAACTACTGCCAAATGTGTCTCCATGGGTTCTGTCTACCATACAAAAGGGTACCGGGTCCAGTTTAGAGCTCAACACCCCCGGTTCAGAGGTGTGCTCACCACAGTAGTCAGCACAGACCAGAGCCTGACGTTAGCGCAGGAGGTAAGATTCCTCTTGGACAAAGGGGCCATAGAACATGTACCCCGTTCCCTGAGGGAGGGAGGTTTTTACAGCCGTTATTTCCTGATCTGCAAAAAAATAGAGGAGTATGCGGCCAATTTTAGATCTGCGTCATCTGAACTGTACTCTTCAGACATACAGGTTCAAGATGCTGAAGCCCAAACTTATCATTCCACAGATTCAGTTTGTGACGAGAGATCTAAAAGGTGCATTTTCCACATAGCCAAGATCGGGTTCTTCCCTTCGGGCTAGCTTTATCCCCTCGCACCTTCACAAAGTGCATGGATGTCATTCTGGCTCCATTGTGACTCCAGGGCATCCGTGTACTAAACTACCTGCACGACTGGTTAATTCTAGCACGATCCAAGGAACTGGCGGTTCAACATCGAGACGTTGTTCTCACCCATATGAAGAGGTTGGGGCTCAGGTTGAACCTCAGAAAAATATGCTTTCTCTAGTGCAGTGGACAACTTTTCTAGGGGTTATAAGGGTTCTACTATGATGAGGGCATTTCTATCCCCAACATGCATACGGTCAATCCTATCAACGTTGAGCAAGATAAAGCTGGATCTTGGCATCCCCTCCAGTCTCTATGGGAGACTATTGGAGCTTATGGCAGCAGCAGCCTACGTCAATTGAGAGGTTACCATGTGTTTACAGACAACACAGCGGTGGTCTCATATATTGACTACCATGGAGGATTATGTCCGCGCCCCCTGTTTAGTCAGGCGCAACTAATTCTTCTCTGGGCAGAGGGAAAGTTTTGGCAGTGAGTGCAACGTACCATGTTGAACCCTAGAGCACAATCCATGTGGAAATTATATGTGCTCAAGTGGCAGCTTTTTGTCTTGTGGTGTGAGGAATGCTAGCTAGACCCAGTAAACTGCGCAATAGCTACAGTCCTGGAGTTCTTACAAAGATGTTTCTGAGCAGGATGGGCTCCTTCTACAATCAGGGTTTATGTGGCCACCATTTTGGCCAGCCACGCCCCTGTTGATGGAGCCTCTATGGGGCAACATCCTCTAACATTGAAGTTTATGCGTGGTGTCAGGTGGCTGAGGTCCATCTGCAGGCCGCGCATACCTTCCTGGGACCTTTCTATGGTCCTGGAAGGACTGTCAGGTGCCCCATTTGAGCCTTTAGTGTGGATCTACTGTCTCAAGCTGGAGGGCTGATTTATCACCCTCGGCCACAACTATGGAAACTCTGGGTCTGGCCCCTGAGGGGAACCAGCTCATAGATTCTGGTCTCACAACTGAGGTTGTAGAGACCATGTTGAACCCTAGGGCACCATCCATGAGGAAATTGTATGCACTCAAGTGTCAGCTTTCTGGTCCTGGAAGGTCTGTCAGGTGCCCTATTTGAGCCCTCTCTGTTGCCCCTTCCTGCCTTGACTATACTCCTGGATTAGCCAAAGCCTTCCTGTATTCTAGGCCAGATTATATTCCTAAAGTGACTACATCTGCTGCCCAGCCTGTGGTGTTGCAGGCTTTCTGCCCTCCTCTGTTCCTCACACCGGAACAAGAGAGTATTCACCTGCTGTGTCCAGTAAGGGCTCTCTGTACTTACGTCCACCACTCCAGCCAGTGGTGTAAGTCAGAGCAGCTGCTGGTCTGCTTTGGCCGCAACAGTAGAGGTGATGCCGTGTCAAAGCAGCGCATCTCTAATTGGATAGTGGAAGCAATCTCTATCGCTTAGGAGGCGCGTGGTCTTGCTACGCCTCTGGGCATAAGGGCCCATTCCACTAGGGGGGTTGCCTCCTTAAAGGCTTTGTCCAACGGGGTATCCTTACAGGATGTGTGTGCTGCTGCAGGGTGGTCTACGCCACACACATTCATTCGATATTACAGCCTAGATATTCATTCTGCCCTGGGCTCGAGTGTCTTGCAGTGACCCTCGGGCTTGGGTCTTTTTGAACAGGCCGTACCCTCGGTATGAGGGAGTGGGTATTCTCGTTCCCACAGTGTTATGCTAAACGCAACTTGGAGTTCACTTTGAAAGGGAACGCCTAGGTATTCCTGTAACCCTTTTCCCTAAGAAGGGAACGAGACGTTGCGTAGCTTTGTCATACCAGGGTAGTCCTGTGAATTGCGTCTTCGCTTCAGATAATAGAGGCTGACGGCACAGTTCACAGGTGCCATATATATATCATGTGACGCACTTAATTGCCACATCACCTGATCATGGCAGGCCTATAAATAGGCATGATTTTACACAACCTTCAGATGCCAGTCATGCGCAAGGGCATTCCCATAGTGTTATGCTAAACACAACGTCTCGTTCCCTTCTCAGGGAACAGGGTTACACGCGTAACCCAGATGCTTTTAGGAGGAAACTTTGTCAGGAACAGCGCCCTCTGTAGATCAGACAGTGAGTGTTACCTGGAGGAAGTGGATGTGATCGTGTGTGTGTAAAAGCTGCTCCAGCTCAGTGACTCTCCTCTTAAGATCAGCAATCTCCTGCTCCAGTTGCTTCAGGAGTTGTTCAGCTCGACTCAATTCAGCTTTCTCCTGAGCTCTGATCAGCTCCTTCACCTCCAAGCGCTTTTTCTCCATGGAGCTGATCAGCTAAGTAAAGATCCCTTCACTCTCATCTACTGCTGCCTGTGAACGCATCTGTAAGACACACAAACACACACACACATACACGATGGAGCTGCATCTAAAGATCAACTTTCTCTTACAATGACCCTATACTGTCTATATATTGTGTGTGTGTGTGTGTGTGTGTTTACTCCTTACCTTAATAGTGTCCACAGTCTGTTTCAGCTCCTGCACCTTCTTCTGCTTCTCCTGGATCCTCTGCTGGGATTTCATCTGCTCCTCCTTTACCTCATTCTGAGACAAATAAAATACATTTAATTATTTCTAAATCAGGAGCTCAGTGTGTCAATTGTAACAATTAACATGACTAAAATGAATAACTTTTACTCAGGTTCTGTAGAATTATAGTGTACAACCCCAATTCCAAAAAAACTGGGACACTGCCTAAAATGTAAATAAAAACAGAATGCAATGATTTGCAATACACATAAACCCATATGTTATTCACATAGAAAGGTGTCAGGATTGGGGTCACAGAAAATTAATGTCCACTTAGGGTCATTTTCCCATAATGTTTCGGAACCCCTGATCTAGCGCAAAGCAAAAGCCAGTCAGAAGTCCATCTAAAATTTTCATGTTCTACCCAATTTTTGCAGTAACATAATCCTGTCCGAGGTCGATGAGACAGCCTCCTAAGCCATGTTCCTTTCCGAGGGTGACGGTACGACCAACCACGTTCGGCTCACACCTGAGTCTGTTGACATGGCCAACCAAGTTTTGCTCGCTCCTGAGTCTGCTGACACGGCCAACCAAATTCTGGTCATGCCAGAGTCTGCTGACACGGCCAACCAAGTTCAGCCTCCCTGCTCAGCTCAGGATATCGCTCTGCCTTCCTGTTCCGCTGAGGACGTCGCTCTACCTTCTCGTCCCTTGCCTGGGTGCTGTCTAGCGACCCCGGTGAGCCTGCCCCAGCCTCATGCCTGCCCCTCGGCTCCTTGAGGAGCCTGTTATCTGTTGGACAATGCCTGCCTCCAGACCTGAGAGGCTGTGAAGACATTTTGCCCAGAGGGCCCGGACCACCGGGGGAAGGAGTGTTTTCTGGCACTCTGGGAGTAGCGCCTTTGGGGGTGGGGGGGACTGGGTTCTGTCATGATTTCCCCTTGCGCTAAGCACCAGAGTATGAAACTGTAAGGCAGGTGCCAAGATGTCTGAACCTAGAGAGAACTACTCAACGGCCACTCAAACTTTCTCCTGCAGAATTAGCATGTTCCTGCGTAGAACAGGCCTTGGAGTGACAGTCTCTCTACACTGGGGACAGCTGTAGACACCCTTCACATCCTCCTGATCCCAGAAGCCATTAATACACACCTTACAGAAATTGTGGCCACAGGGCGTAGTCACTGGATCCTTCAGATGATCTAGACACACTGGACAGATGAACTGATCCTGATCTACTGAAATACTGGCTTCTGCCATTTTCCTGCACTCACACATTCACTCAGAAAGGAAAATTTCTGAGTTTCATTTTCTTGGAAAAGAGCTTCCTAGTTCTGTTTGTGGTGCAGTGTGACAGGTTTTTTAAAGGCACGAAGGCGTGGCTTTAAAGAGACACGGAGTTCAGGTTTTAAAGAATGTAGAGAATTGTTTTGTGTAAATGTGATTCTCTGTGATTTACATATTCTCATTAAATGAATTCTGAATTCTTATAAATATCTTTGCTTCATGACCATATTTTGCATATTTGAATGCGTTTTTACATCATTGCTGGAAGGTTTGTAAATAAAACATCACAAACAGCACATCAGGGGAACATTTATGTCATAAAAGCTTTAAAAATGTGTCTGATGCAAAGTAAATAACAGAAACAAATTTTAAAACACCAAAGCAACTTTTTAGTCAGAAGTCTGAATGGATAAGCAGCTGCATAAAGGAATAAATGAGCTAAACTAAACATGGGGAGACAAGAGAAAGAAAGAGAAAGAGCTTGACAGCTAGACTAGACTCTGTATGGAAGCTGGAACTTTAATCTTATTACAGTGACTTCTACAACAATCTGATTTTTGGACTTTTCTATAGTAGGTTACATGGAGGTGTTACACCCAGCTTGCATTATTATATTAACCAGTAGGCGTCAGTAAATTGTAATCAAGCTGACAGCGTGTGTAAAGAGGCAGCAATGAGAATGTGAATTCATGCAGTAAAAATCTTTGTGTCAACTTAAAACTTTAAAACTATTCAGATATCTTTCTCATGGGTTACTCTACGTTTAACTGGAAAAATGTTAGCTATCATTTTTATATTTTTTACATTTATTCAAGTAAACAGTCAGTCAGGTTATACACACAGATTAAACAGGATTTATTAAAGTAAGACACTCGAGTAACAAGCTTTGACTCTTCAACTTTATTAAAGTTTTAAAGCAAAGCAATATAATAGTGATAAAATAGCTATATATATATATATATATATATATATATATATATATATATATATATATATATATATATATATACACACACACACACACACACACATACACACAGTGGATCTAGAAAATCTACACACCCATAAATCGTGTCAGAAACTTTTCTACCTTATTATAAAATGTTAACCTATTAATTAAAGTGAAATACAATAAGAATCAGTTTTCTTGATAATATCCAACTAGAAAAGCCATGGGTCACAAAAAGACTACAAAGCAGGCATGGGATCTCATTGTTGAAAAATATAAATCAGGAGAGGGGGATTACAAACAATTTCCAAGGCATTGCATATATCATGGAACAATGTAAAGACAATAATCAACAAGTGGAGAAAATACATCACGACAGGGACACTACTAAGAACAGCATGTCCCTCTAAATATGATGAGTAGACCAGAAGAAAACTGGTCAGAGAGTTTGCCATTCTTTTAATCGACATTAAAAGAATTGCAGTAATTTCTTGAAAGAACTGTTTGCTCCCTAAATGTGACAACAATCTCCCAAATTCTTCATATGTCTAGGCTACAGGGTAGGGTGGCAAGACGGAAACCTTTTTAAACTAAATAAAACAGTTTTAATTAATCATCCAATTTTCCAAAACCCTGTGGATTAATGTCTAATGACATTAGATGAGACCAAAGATTAACTTTTTGGCCATAATACCAAAAGATGTGTTTGGCACAAAAGAACACCATCCCCATGGGGAAGCATGGGGCAGCAGCATCATACTTTGGGGCTGGTTTTCTTCAGCTGGAACTGGAGCTTTAATCAGGGTCAATTAAGGTCACAGTGACAATAACTTAGGACACCAAAGAGACCTTTCTTCTGACTCTGAAAAACACCAGAAGAAAGATGCCTTGGATGCCTGCTCACCTGCATGAACATGCCATAGACCTGCTGCAAGGAGGCATGAGGTCTGCAGATGTGGCCAGAGCAATAAACTGCAATGTCTGTAATGTAAGACACCTAAGACAGTGCTACAGGGAGACAGGAAGGACAGCCGATCGTCCTTGCAGTAGAAAATTACATGTAACCATGTGTCCCCCCCAAATGGGATTGAGAACTTGCAAAGGCCTTGGTGGAAGAGTGGGCTAAGATAAGATTCAGAGATGGTAAGTGAAAATTAATTTGAGCTCAGTTTCGAATATGATAGCAGCAAAGGTTCTGAATTCTTCTACACATCTGACATTGTAGTTACTTTATTTTTTTAATTTGACACAAGAAATTTGTTTATTTCTTTTTATTATAATGGAGTATTATTTTTGCAGATTGATACGGATGGGGGTCTGAATATTTTCAGAGAGCACTGTATATTATCCAGGCCCTTAACCAGACAATGGTTAAAGATATAAAATAAAAAATGGCTTTAACACACAGTAGGGTGTGTTTCCACCAGAAGCAACGCAGAAAGACACAGCAGTTTGAGTAAGTTTTATTATTTCAAAAGAAACTGTCTTTGCCAAACCCAAAACAGAATTTTTGAAACATTTTTCAGATCAGCACAATACATTTGCTAATAGTGCATATGTCACGATTTCTCCTTGAGTCAGCGCTGCAGGATTGCAGTGAGCTCAGAAAACTGAAGCGCATGCGCGTGCACGAGCCAGGTGCACGAGCGCTCAGCGAACGCACACTTTTCGGTTTTCAATGACAGTGCCTTTGTTTACTTTGGACACATGCTTTTTTTATGATTATGTTCTGTCTCCTCCCCTGTTTTGTCATTAGTTGTTTCCCGAATGTGTGTCATCGTTTTCAGCTGGCCTGTGTTTAACCCATGATTACATTCGTCATGTAAACCCCTCATGTCTCTGTGCAAATTATACAGTATTGAGTTTACCGCTTTATTAAGCGATTGTTTCCTCGTCTCATGTTAATGACATTGTTTCTCGTGTTGATTCCAGCCTAGCCCTGTTTATGCCCGTTTGCCGATCGCCTGACCTTTTGAATGTTATTAGACCATGCTTCTGTATCACGATTTAGATTTGTCTGCCTGCCTCTCTCTTTAATAAACATCTTTAACTGCACGTGCATCCCTCCTCAACCTCTCTTATGTCCCGGTATGTGACAGCATACAGTTAAATAGTCTGCTTCATAACATTTCTTTGTTCTAGAAACATCCTGCATTCTGCAATAAGATATTATTTATGTAATTTATTAATCTATAGAAAAGATGCCATTAGAAAATTATAATAAGAGAAATTAGTGTTACAGTTTGTACACCCAAAAGAGGCATTGTAGCTCAGGGTGAAATTAAATCTCACACCTCTCTTATAGTTTCTGTAAACTCCTTTACTAACATTTCATTTCAAGTCACATAACCTCAGAATTGAGTTATTACCTACACAGAACCCAGCGTATAGAGGATGAGATTGAATGAATGTGGTGTGGACTCTGTGGAGGAGCCTCATCATGTCAGAGATGCTGTAGAAGGACAGAGTTCCTGCACTGTGATCCACATACACTCCTATTCTGGAGGATACTGGACCTCGGAGATCAGTCTTAATGTTGTTGTGCCAGAAAGCGACAGTGGAAGGAGAACACTGCAGACTCCAGGACTGATTGTTGAATCCAAACAAACTCTCACATCCGCCTCCTTTTCTGTTGATCTCTTTATAGGAGACTGATATGGACACATCACCGCTCCATTCCACCTCCCAGTAACTGAATCCACACACACTCTCCTTACACAACACCTGAGACCAAGAGTCAAATCTCTCTTGATGATCAGGATATCGCTGTTGTGTCCTACTGCGCTTCACCACTCTGTTCTTTTCAGACAGAATGAGTTGACGATGTGCTGTGCTGGGATCCAGAGTCAGATAACAGAAATCTAAAACAATAAAATGTGCATAGGTTAGATTTTAATGGAAAGTTGTACCTCAGTGGTTAAGAACGTGGACAACTGCTTGAAAGGTTGTGAGTTAAAATCACAGCACCAATAAGCTGCCACTGCTGGGCCCTTGAGCAAGGCCTTTAACCCTTAATTGCTCAGCTGTATAAATGTGATAAATGTAATTTGCGCTGGATAAGGGCTGTTTGTGTGTATTTTACACTTACACTGCAGTAAATCCTCTCTGGTTTTCGGCTGTAAAGGTAATACCTGAAATGCTGCAGCTGTGGAAATAAAATGGAAACAGAAATATGGCATGGAAACAGTTTAAAGCCTTGTTTCAGACAGATACATCAATTAAATTGCTACCTTGTGGACAGATTTGGTTGAATCCCTCCTCACAGATTTTCTCGACTCGTTGTTTCAGATCTGAGAGAGATTTCCTCACCCCATCAAATGAGAGATGTTGATTGACAGTGAAGCTGGGTGAGTCCTCAGATCCAGGAGAAACACAGAGAGACGGGAAACTCTACAGAGAGGAAACACATAATAGAGAAGGAGAAAAGTGTAGGAGAGGAACAAATGAATCTCAGACTGAATCAGACCAAAGACACACTTGTGATCTTAGACAGGAACATTTATTGTTCCTGTCCATTTATTTACCTCGGTGTGCTGGCTCTGACTGAGCTCCATATTGAGAACACTGCCACACCCGCTGCCCTTGCCTCCAACTTCAACTTCTCCCATACCTCACGCCCCAACAGGCGAGGGGGTGGTACAGGTTCTCTTGTCTCCAAAAATGGAAATTTACATGTCTTTCTCCCTTTTGCTCCTACACTTGCTTTGAATTTCATGCTGTTACAGTTACTGACCCAGCCAAAATGCTCTTTCTTGTTATTTATCATCCTCCAGGTCAGCTGGGGAAGTTCAACAAAGAGTTTGACATGCTACTATGCACCATCCTGGATGCCGGGACTCCTTTTGTGGTCCTCGGTGACATTCACCTAGACAAGCTGCATGCAGCTAATTTTCTTGCACTCCTTCCCACATTGGACCTCAAACAGTTCGCCACCCCAACAACTCACAAAGCCGGCAAACAGCTCGACCTCATCCTCACACATAACTGCACCACACAAAATCTTCTTATTACTCCTCTCCACACCTCTGACCATTTCTTTATCCAGTTTTATATTTATCTCCCCTCACCCCCTTCACTGTCTCCACCTTCAATCTCCTTTCATCGCAGTCTTCACTCCCTTTCCCTCTCACACATCATCTCCATTGTCACAACCTCAATTTCCTCTGATATCCACCTCTCCTCACTGGACTTAAACACCGCAACTGACATGCTATGTTCCACTCTAACATCTTCTCTTTACAGCATCTGCCCCCTAACCTCTAGACCAGCTCGCACATCATGTCCTAGCCCTTGGCTCTCAGAAGCTCTGTCTAACAACCGGGCCAAACTAAGAGCAGCTGAAAGGAAATGCCATAAATCTAACGATTTGACTGACCTAACCAATTACCAAACATTTGTCTCCTCTTTTTCCCATAGCATCTCCACTGCTAAAGCCATATACTACCAAGAGAAGATTGGCAGCTCTCCCATCACCTGTACTCTCTTCAAAACCTTTTCTTCTCTTCTCTGTCCCCCTCCTCCCCCTACCTCTCTCACTGCAGACGATTATGCCACTTTCTTTTCCAACAAGGTTAGATC
Source organism: Ictalurus furcatus (assembly GCF_023375685.1). NCBI lineage: Eukaryota > Metazoa > Chordata > Actinopteri > Siluriformes > Ictaluridae > Ictalurus > Ictalurus furcatus. The sequence goes on from NC_071271.1 coordinate 21,537,749, forward strand.
AATCAGGAACCAGTTCTCAACCACAGACACACATAGACCGACTCCTCCACCATGTAACTCTCAACTGACCTCTTTCTCTCCTCTCTCAGAGACTGATGTCTCAAAACTCCTCCTCTCTAGCCATCCCACAACCTGCCCTCTTGACCCTATCCCTTCTCACCTTCTTCAGTCCATCTCTCCCACACTATTACCTGCACTCACACACATCTTTTACACATCCCTCTCTACTGGCACATACCCTACCTCACTTACAAAGGTTACCCCACTGCTTAAAAAAACTGTCACTTAACCCTGCTGTGGTTGACAACTACAGACCTGTTTCCCTTCTCCCTTTTCTTTCCAAAATCCTTGAAAGAGCTGTTTTCAATCAACTCTCCATTTTTCTCACACAGAACAACCTCCTGGAAACCAAGCAGTCTGGCTTCAAAAGCAGTCACTCTACAGAGATTGCTCTGGTTTCTGTCACTGGAACCTTATGACTAGCAAGATTAACCTCTAGATCATCTGTCCTCATCCTACTCAATCTCTCTGCTGCTTTAGACACTGTGAATCATCAGATCCTACTGTCAGCTCTCTCCAGCCTGGGCATCATCGGAACGACTCTGTGCTGGGTGGAATCCTATCTCTCAGACAGATCCTTCAAGGTATTGTGGAGGGAGGTATTTCTGAAACTCAGCAACTCACAACTGGCATTCCTCAGGGGTCATTTCTGGGACCACTACTCTTTTCTATTTATACTACATCTCTATGGCAGTTGATTGAGTCTCATGGCTTCTCATACAATTGCTATGCTGACGACACCCAGCTCTATCTGTCCTTCCAGCCTGATGATCCATCTGTCTCTGCACGAATCTCTGCTTGCCTCTCTGATATCTCGGACTGGATAACTGAACACCACCTTAAGCTCAACTTGGCAAAATCTAAGCTTCTTTTCATTCAGCGTCATCCCAGCCTGCCCCTCAATCAACCACAACCTCACTGCACAGCTCAGCTCAACCACACTCAAGCCAACCAGGACAGCCAGGAACCTTGGGGTGACATTTTTTAAACAGCTTCAAGTTTACAGACCACATTTCAACAACTGTATGGTTCTGTAGGTTCATTCTGTATAACATCAATAAAATCAGACCCTATCTCCCCGAACAGGCTACACAGCTACTAGTCCAGGTTCTTGTCATATCAAAACTGGACTACTGCAATGCACTACTCTCGGGCCTCCCAGCCAGCTCCATCAAACCCCTTCAGATGATACAGAATGCAATAGCATGTCTTGTCTTCAACTAGCTCAAAAGGACCCACGTCACACCCCTCTTCATCTCCCTCCACTGGCTTCCTGTAGCTGCCCATATCAAACTCAAGGCTTTGATGCTCACGTACAAGACCTTGTCTGGAACAGCAGCCCCCCCCCAACCTCAACACTCTCCTGAAGGCTTACGTTCCATCACGCAATCTGCGATCGATTAACGACTGAAGCTTGGTAGTGCCTACTCAGCATGGCTCAAGGTCCCTTTCCAGAACCTTCACACTAACTGTCCCTCAGTGGTGGAATAAACTTCCAACTTCAATACGGACCGCAGAATCTGTCACGATCTTCAAAAAACAACAAACGTCCCAGCTCTTCCATGAGCATGTAACTAACCCCTCAAACGCCAACCACACATCATCCTTCATTTAAAAACAAAAAAACAAAAAACATACTCTGACTTTCACACCTCTACTCTGGCACTTTGCTTTTCTAGAGCTCAATTAAAAAATCTTATATTTCCTTATATATGCTTATATTTCCTCATTTGTAAGCCGCTTTGGATAAAAGCGTCTGCTAAATGAAAAAATGTAAATGCTGTAATGAGCTTTTAATAGGAAACTTTGTGAGGAACAGCGCCCTCTGTAGATCAGACAGTGAGTGTTACCTGGAGGAAGTGGATGTGATCATGTGTGTGTGAAAGCTGCTCCAGCTCAGATATTCTCCCCGTAAGATCAGCAATCTCCTGCTCCAGTTGCTTCAGGAGTCGTTCAGCTCGACTCAGTTCAGCTTCCTCCTGAGCTCTGATCAGCTCCTTCACCTCAGAGTGCTTTTTCTCCATGGAGCTGATCAGCTCAGTAAAGATCTTCTCACTCTCGTCTACTGCTGCCTGCGAATGCCTCTGTTAGACACACACACACACACATATGATGGAGCTCCATTTAAAGATCAACTTTCTCCTACAGTGACCCTATACTGTCTACATTGTGTGTGTGTGTGTGTGTGTGTGTGTGTGTGTGTGTGAGAATGTTTAGAGGAATCCCTCTTCTCACTCCTCACCTTAATAGTGTACACAGTCTGTCTCAGCTCCTGCACCTTCTTCTGCTTCTCCTGGATCCTCTGCTGGAATTTCATCTGCTCCTCCTGTAGCTCCTTCTGAGGCCAAATAAAATACATTTAATCATTCTGCATCATGAGCTCAGTCTGGCAATGTTAACATTTAACATGCCTAAAATAAATAATTTTTACTCAGGTTCTATAGAATTGTAGTGTATAGCCCCAATTCCAAAAAAGTTGGTACGCTGTGTAAAATAAGATTGCAATGATTTGCTAATTTTATAAACCAATATGTTATTCATAATAGAACATAGAAAACATTGTAAATGTTTATAGTGAGGAAATGTACAATTTTAAGAAAAAAAAGGTAGTTTTGAATTTGATGGCCACAACATGCCTCAAAAAAGTTGGGAAGGGGCAACAAAATGCTGGAAAAGTAAGTGTTACTAAAAAGAAACAGCTGGAGGTTAACTGACAGCAGGTCAGATTGGGTATAAAAAGAGAATCTTAGAGAGGCACACTCATTCAGAAGTAAAAATTTGCAGAGGTTCACCAACCTGTGAAAAACTACATACATCTACAGTTTGTGGAACAATTTCAGAATAATATTTCTTAATGTAAAATTGCGAAGACTATGAATATCTCAACATCTACAGTATGTAATATCAAAATTTCAGAGAATCTCTGGAAATTTCTGTGTGCAAGGGACACGGGTGAAAATCAATATTGCATGCCCGTGATCTTTGGGCCTTCAGGCAGCACTGCACTGGAAATCACTGCATGGGCTCAGAAACACCTCCAGAACTCATTATCTATGAACACAGTTCACTGTGCCATCCACAAATGCTGGTTAAAGCTCTATCATGCATAGAAGAAGCCATATGTGAACATGATCCAGAAATGCTGCTGTCTTCTCTGGGCCAAAGCTCATTTAAAATGGACTGAGGCAAAGTGCAAAACTGTTCTGTGGTCAGATGAATCAAAATTTTTGATCCATGGAAATCATGGATGCCGCGCCCGCTAAACTTAAGAGGACTATAGAGGACCATCCGGCTTTTTATTAGCACTCAGTTAAAAAGCCTGCATCTTTGATAGTATTGGGGTGCATTAGTGCCTATGGAATGGGCAGCTTGCACATCTGGAAAGACACCATCAATGCTGAAAGGTATATACAGGTTTTAGAGCAACATATGAGTCCATCTAAATTTCATCCCATCTTTACTTCTGAGAGACTCTGCCTCTCTAAGATACCCTTTTTATATGCAATCATGTTACTGACCTGTTGCCAATTAACCTACTTAGTTGCAAAATGTTCCTCCGGCTGTTTCTTTTTGTAAGAACGCCTCACTGGACTGTTATGCCCCTCCTGGTTGGCAGGGGGCACCTCTCTCCAGACTCATGCTGAACTCTGCTACTCATTAGGCCTGATTTGTTTCACCTGGGTTTTCCCCTATTTAAGCAGCCTTGGCCTATGCCTCATTGTTTAGTATTGGGCTTATAGCACTTGTTTCCTGCTGCAAGCTAAATCTGTGTTGTTCATGTTTTGGGGCCCTTGTGTCTGTTTGTTGCCCCCGCCCCCCTTTATTGTTACTCTTTTAGTCAGTAAAGACTCTATTGTGGATTATCTCTACCTAGTTGCCTCTGCTATTGGGGTCATTATGTGGGGAATAGCTCTGCCAGTAAACTCACTTTGTACATGAGAGACCCCAGTTTGATTCCCACCTAAGACTTGTTATACTCGTTAGTAACACTTACTTTCTCAGCCTTTTGTTGCCCCATCCCAACTCTTGACACATATTGTGGCTATCAATTTCAAAATTACCTTATTGTTTTCCTTAAAGTGGTACATTTCCTCAAAATAAACATTTGATGTTTTCTGTGTTCTATTGTGAATAACATACAGGTTTGAGATTTGCAAATCATTGCATTCTGTTTTTATTTACATTTTACACAGCGCCTCATCTTTTTTTGGAATTGGGCTTGTATTAGTATTTAGTATTGGTATACCATGCGACCGTTATAGCTACCACTGTTTACAGCTATGCACACCAGTCAGGCAATGGTGCTTTCACAACTTGCTGCTCATTCAAGTATGGGGAATCTTCCTCAATTCTTCTACATATAAATGCTTTTAAAACTGAGTGGTTTTCACTCTACCTTGATGTCGCGACAAGTGAACACTAGGCCTCTGTCAGTATGTATCCGAAAGATAACGTTTCCACACTGAGACACACCTGTAAGGCATCTCTAAGCTCGCACCTGTTCTGTCTCTTCTCACCCCTTACACATCAGCCCCATCTTGTGAAGCATTGCAGACATACTGTCTCTCTCCATTTGAAACATTGCAGACATACACTCTACTCCCTCATCACTCTAATGGCTTGGAAGAATTGGAGACACTCTGAAGCATAAATGCACCCTCTCTCAAGGATCACTGACTCTCACACTGTCTCCTTCACACTTTTATGATCTCTACAATTGTAGCCTGTTTTTCTAATCAATGGCAGCCTAATTGTCTTTCACTAGCCACTTTATCCCAGACCAAGATACTGGGTCTCAGAAATAATTAACAAGATACAGCATGCATCAGTTTGAACTCTTTGGGGCCTGCTGGGGTTCCCACACTAGGGATATGTAGTTTCAAGCAGTAGAAATCCATGCCAGTGGTGTTTAGGGTGATGCCTCCACCGCAAACAAGGCATAAAAATGTAGGATGGTCAGGACTTGGGGTCATTTTCCTAAAATGTTTTTGAACCCCTGATCTAGCACAAAGCAGAAGCAAATCAGAAGTCCATCTCAAATTTTCATGTTCTACCCACTTTTTGCAGTAACAATCACATTGCATGTTATGTAGATGTGGTCTGTAATCAAAACTGAGTTCTTAAACGTCTTTTGCAAATTCTAATTGTCACACAATACATAGTTTTTATGTATAGAAAATATATGTAAACATGTCTAAAACAAAATGTGCTTTATTACAAAGTAACAAGTTTCAAATGAAAGAATTATTTAAACATCAACACTTAGAGCTTTAACAAGGTCATTATGCACTGTTGTGTTGCTGTACAATTCGGTAAAATTATTGTTGAGTGTTGGCTGTTTAAAGTGCACTGACTGGTTTGACATGTTTAACACTTCCTTAACAACAACCCTTTAACTTTTAGCAAAAATTCACTTCACACTTCATATATATGCAACTGACAAATGGGGGATGTGCAGTACAGTGATGTGAGGTAAAATGGCAAGGGACTAATTACAGTGAAAATGACATGAGTCAGAAATTTTCAAAAAGGCAAGATAGAACATGAGGTATGATACCAGCAATAATACTGAGATGTAATGGCAGAATGACACTGCAGTGCAAATGATGTGGACAAATTAAGAGATGTATTATTTATTTATTTATTTATTTATTTATGTTACAAAATAAGAATATAACATTAAAATAATGATTCATGTATTGATTCTGGAATTGTTTTTTTAAAATTGTTTTAACTAGGGATCAAGGGAAGCATTTTGTTATTTTTTTGTATGGTACTAATAAAATAATCCTTCCCAATTTGAGGTTTCTAGCAGGTGACTTTTCATGAGCAGACAGACAGCAGCAGAGGTGTGAGGCGTGGCAGAATGGGGGTGTATATCACAAGGAGACAATAAAGAATTCATTTTCAGTGAATGGGGCATGCCCTGTATTGTGCACAAAACAGAGAGCATGCGCAATCCTGTGTAAAACTGCCTGAAATGAACTATGAACAAGTGAACAAGTGTCTGAAAGCTGCATGCCCCCATGCCACACCTGAGTGTGTTGCCACCCTAGGTGGTTGCCAATATGGCTTATGCCAGCATCTACCACTGCATAGAATTTGTATAAACTGACTTTTAAAAGAATAATGACATCCAGTTCTTACCTGTTTTTCAGTTCTTTCTGCTTTAGTTGAAACTGTATCATGGCCTTTATGTTTATCCATTGTACACAAGTAACAGATGAAGCTTTGGTCAGTACGACAGTACATCTCGCTGAGTTTGTCATGTTCTGAGCAAATCTTCTCCTGGAGCTCTGCACGGGGTTCAACTAACTTGTGCTTCTTAAAGGCAGGAGCCTGATTGTGAGGTTTAATATGATCTTCACAATAGGAGGCCAGACACACCAGACAGGAATTAATGGCTTTACGTTTTCTCCCAATGCAGGAATCACACTCCACATCTCCAGGTCCAGCGTAACGGTGAGCAGGAGAAACAGCTTGGAGTTCAGTCTTATTTTGTTTCTCCACCTTTTCAGCCAGCATGTTGTTCCTGCGTAGAACAGGCCTTGGATTGAAAGTCTTTCTACACCTGGGGCAGCTGTAGACGCCCTTCACATCCTCCTGATCCCAGAAGCCAATAATACACACCTTACAGAAATTGTGGCCACAGGTTGTAGTCACTGGATCCTTCAGACGATCCAGACACACTGGACAGCTGAACTGATTCTGATCTACTGAAATACTGGCTTCTGCCATTTTCCTGCACTCACACACTCTCTCAGAAAGGAAAATTTCTGAGTTTCGTTTTCTGCGAAAAGAGCTTCCTGGTTCTGTTTGTGGTGTAGTGTGACAGAGAGCGCAGGCGTGGCTTTAAAGAGGCAGGGAGTTCAGGTTTTAAAGAATACGTGTAGAGAATTCTTTTGTGTAAATGTGATTCTCTGTGATTTACAAATTCTCATTAATTGAATTCTGAATTGTTATAAATATCTTTGCTAATATGATCATATACTGTGCAGTGGTGCTTGAAAGTTTGTGAACCCTTTAGAATTTTTTATATTTCTGCATGAATATGACCTAAAACATCTTCAGATTTTCACACAAGTCCTAAAAGTAGACAAAGAGAACTATTAAACCAATTAAACAAATGGGACAAGAAATATTATACTTGTTCGTTTATTTATTGACGAAAATAACCCAATCTTACAGATCTGTGAGTTGCAAAAGTATGTGAAACTCTAGGATTAGCTGTTAATTGAAGGTGAAATTAGAGTCAGGTGTTTACCATCAATGGGCTGACCATCAGGTGTGAATGAGCACCCTGCAATACAACCCCAATTCCAAAAAAGCTGGGACACTGTGTAAAATGTAACTAAAAACAGAATGCAATGATTTGCAAATCTCATAAACCCATGTTATTCACAATAGAACATAGAAAACATATCAAATGTTTGAACTGAGGAAATGCACCATTTTAAGGGGAAAAAATTAAGCTAATTTTGAATTTGATGGCAGAAACACATTTCAAAAAGGTTGGGATGGAAAAGTAAGTGTTACTAAAATGAAACAGCTAGAGGAAAATTTAGAAACTAATTAGGTTAATAGCAACAGGTCAGTAACAAGATGAAAAAAGAGTATCTTAGAGAGGCAGAGTCTCTCTTTTTTTCCTGACAGCCTTTAAAAACATCTTTGATAAAAGTAGAACGCATTGAAATCATTCTCATGGCTGAATCTGGAAGCTGTTGCAAGACTGCGATGGACATGCAATTACATGCATAACACCAGAAGTGTTTACACGAGTTCATTGTGCCAAGTTATCAACGCAATCCTGACTCCAAGTTCTATAGACAGTAACTTTTGTCACGTCTCGAGACGTAAGGGAGATTAGGATGGATGCAAGTGCAGTTAACAGTTTTACTGAGGGAGACACAGGCAGATAAATCCAGATCGTAATCTAAAAACGTAGTACGAAAACATGCAAAAGGTCAGGCGATCGGCAAACAGGCATAAACGGCGCAAAGCAGGAATCAAGGTCGCGGTCACAGAAAACAGGGTCAAGATACAAAACAAGAAACATAAACTATGACTAGGAACTGGGAGCGGAAAAACCAGCATGGACTAGATGCACTAGTCTAACAATGAAACATAACATGGACAGAGACTGTGACTAAGACTCTATATCTAACGTAATTATCTATAACGTATCTAAACTAATCTAGTCTAATACTCCACGCCGTGTGCTGAGAGGCACGCTATATATATACAAACATAATGAGCGTGTTAAGTGCTGACGGCTGACACCAATCTAGACACACGCTTACACAATAGCCAATGACAGACCAGGGAGGAGACATAACAGAAACATAACAAAAGCACGTATCCATAGTAAACCATGTCACGGTTGTCAACATACGAAGAGCGGGCGCTCGCACACCTTGCTCGTCCACGCGCGCCCACATGCTCTCCAGCACGCTGCTTAAAGGGGAAACCGTGACAACTTTGAGCTACTGGCCCCACAGCTGGTAGCCACCAACAGTTGTGGGTTTTTTAAATAGATTTGTTAAAATCAAGTTGTAGAAGCATCTCAAAGATTGTCAATGAAAATGACAATAAGCTCAGTTTTGAGTGTCATAGCAAAGGGTCTGAATTCTTATGCAAATTTGATATTGGCAGGTTTTTTTTCATGTAAAATGAAATTTGTTTACGCTTTTTATAATAATGGAGTATTATTTTTTGCAGATTGATGCACTTTAAGAGTGCACTGTATAATAACCAGACGCTTCACCGGAAAATGTTTAAAGAAATAAAATATGTTTGATTTGAGTTTTGAGTTTGAGTTTGAGTAAAGTTTATTATTTCAAAAGAATCCGTCTTTGCCAAAGCCAAAACGGAATTTTTGAGACATTAGAAATTTTTCATACCAGTATAATACATTTGCTAACCATGCATACAGTTAAATAGTTTGTTTGATAACATTTTTTTTTCTAGAAACATTCTGCAGTCTGCAATAAGATATTATTTATGTAATTTATTAATCAATAGAAAAGATGCAGTTAAGTAATAATAATAATAATAATAATAATAAAAGCTGCAAGCAGCATTTTCAGGGGCCAAGCACCCAGACTCGGTGAGCCGGACATTCACAGACCTACTACAATTGTTGACTAAGTTATCACAGGAAAACAGAGCCATAACTTTAGGCAAAGGGATTCAAGAGCGATTTGTAGTTTCACTGATGACGTGTATGTTTTGACTGCAAACAGTGGTGGAATTCTGTGATTGTAGGAGGAAAGCTCTAGATGAACAAATGGGCAGCATTTGTATTGTGTTTGTTTGTTGTTTTTTTATTAAAAATTGGCAGCTTCACTGTTAGATTGGTTGGCCCTTTATGGACAAACTGTTTGGAGTATTCAAGATTATTTTAATAACTTTTGTGAGGCTTACTCTGAAAATCATGTCTGCAAAATTTGGTGACGAATGTACAAAATGTGTAGGAGGAGTAGCAAAAAAAAAACAAAACAAAACAAACGTTTTTCCAAGATGTAAAAACGTCCAAATTCTAATTAGGTGGAAAGTCATAGGGTACGTTAAACTCGTGTCAACCCAGGCTTTTAAATTTAGGACACACGGTTCAAAAGTTATGACCATAAACGTACTTCCATATTAGGCCCAAATTTGACATGATGGTGCTGCTACAGCATTTGGCCAGAATGTTCCTGAGACCCTCCCCAATCACTGTCCAGAAATTCACAACATTTTACCATACGGTTCTATGGGCTGCCATAGACAATCTTGTCAGAAGAAGAGGAAGAAGAAGAAGAAGAAGAAGAAGAAAAAGAAGAAAGGTAGAATAACAATATTTAATTAATGTTTATAAAGTGGCATTGTAGCTCAGGGTGAAATTAAATCTACCATCCATCCATCCATCTTCTATACCACTTATCCTTTTCAGGGTCACGGGGAACCTGGAGCCTATCCCAGGGAGCATCGGGCACAAGCCGGGGTACACCCTGGACAGGGTGCCAATTAAATCTGACACCTCAGTTTAAATTTTATTTTCTAAAACCTTTTACTAACATTTCATTTTGGAACACACAACCTCACAGTTGAGTTATTACCTACACCGAACCCAGCGTATAGAGGCTGAGTGAATGTGGTGTGGGCTCTGTGGAGGAGCTCCATCGTGCCAGAGATGCTGTAGAAGGACAGAGTTCCTACAATGTGATCCACATACACTCCTAATCTGGAGGATGCTGGACCTGGGAGTACAGTTTTAATGTTGTTGTGCCGGAAAATGACAGAGGAAGGAGAACACACCAGACTCCAGGACTGACTGTTGTATCCAAACACACACTCATTACCCTGCCCTTTCCTGCTGAGCTCTTTATATGAGACTGATATGAAAGTAAAACCGCTCCACTCCACTTCCCAGTAACAGTGTCCACACACACTCTCCCTAGACAACATTTGAGGCCAGTAGTCAAATCTCTCAGGATGATCAGGGCATTGCTGTTGTGTCCTACTGTGTGTCACTGCTCTGTTCTTCTCAGACAGAATAAGGGAAGGATGTGCTGTGTTGGGATCCAGAGTCAGATAACAGAAATCTAAAACAATAAAATGTCCACAGGTTAGATGTTAGTCACAGGATATAAAAAGTGTGTGTGAGATACCTGTCTGTGTTTCTGTCCTCCTAATTCAGCTCTATATGAAATATTTTAAATATTAAATATCAGTCATCAGGTACAAATATATCTGATTTAAATACAAAACACAGATATGTGTTGGGGGTTGGGGATGGGGACTTGTGTTATACTTACACTGCAGAAAATCCTTTCTGCTTTTCTGCTGTGAAGGTAATATCTGAAGTGCTGCAGCTGTGGAGAGACAAAAATATGACATGGAAACAGTTTAAAGCCTTGTTTCAGACAGATACATCAATTAAATTGCTGCCTTAGTGGGTCAACATTCCAAATTTCAATTTAAGGCATCAACTACAATTTTCTCAGATAAATATAACATTAGTTTGTGGATTTGTGATTATGTTCCATTGACTTTGTTTGTCTGGTAAATTTATCTTGATGTAATTTACAAAGCTTGCTTGTTTACCTTGTGGACAGATTTTGTTGAATTCCTCCTCACAGATTTCCTCGACTCGTTTTTTCAGATCTGAGAGAGATTTCCTCACACCATCAAATGAGAGATGTTGACTGACAGTGAAGCTGGGTGAATCCTCAGATCCAGGAGAAACACAGAGAGACGGGAAACTCTACAGAGAGGAAACACATAATAGAGAAGGAGAAAAGTGTAGGAGAGGAACGAATGAATCTCAGACTGAATCAGACCAAAGACACACTTGTGATCTCAGTTAGGAACATTTATTGTTGCTGTAATGAGCTTTTAGGAGGAAATTTTGTTAGGAACAGCGCCCTCTGTAGATCAGACAGTGAGTGTTACCTGGAGGAAGTGGATGTGATCGTGTGTGCGTGAAAGCTGCTCCAGCTTAGTGACTCTCCTCTTAAGATCAGCAATCTCCTGCTCCAGTTGCTTCAGGAGTCGTTCAGCTCGACTCAGTTCAGCTTTCTCCTGAGCTCTGATCAGCTCCTTCACCTCCGAGCGCTTTTTCTCCATGGAGCTGATCAGCTCAGTAAAGGTCTTCTCACTCTCATCTACTGCTGCCTGTGAACGCCTCTGTTAGACACACACACACACACACACACACACAATGGAGCTCTATTTAAGATCAGCTCTTTCTCTTGCAGTGACTCTATACTGTCCATATTGTGTGTGTGTGTGTGTGTGTGTGTGTGTGTGTGTGTGTTTCACTTCTCACCTTAATAGTGTCCACAGTCTGTTTCAGCTCCTGCACCTTCTTCTGCTTCTCCTGGATCCTCTGCTGGGATTTCATCTGCTTCTCTTTTACCTCATTCTAAGACCAAATAAAATATATTTCATTATTTCTACATCAGGAGCTCAGTGTGTCGATAATAACTGCAAATAAATTTATTTCACTCCTGTTCTATACAATTATAGTGTAATAACAAAAAAGTATACCTAATTGTAAAATTGGAGAAAAAGTCCAACTCTCATAGTTCAGCAATATTCACCCTGAATACAATGCCTAATTGTTTTTCTCTAGCCACTTTATCACAGACCAAGACACTGGGTCTCAGAAAGGATTCACAAGATACAGCATACATCAGTCTGAACTCTTTGGGACCTGTCTATCTAGTGCTCGGGTTCCCACACTAGGGGTCTGTAATTTAAACCAGTAGAAGTAGATGCCAGTGGTGTTTAGGGTGATGCCTCCTCCTCCAACAAGGCATAAAGATGTAGGGTCCTCAAGATTTGGGGTCAAAGGAAATTCATAATCCATGTCCATTTGGGGTCATTTTGCCAAAACGTTTTGGAAACCAGTCAGAACTTTTTTTCAGAGTTTTCCCGACTTTTTGCACTAACACAATCATATTTCACGCCATGTAGGTGTGGTCTGTAATCGAAAATGAGTTTTTAAACATCTTTTGCAAATTCCACTTGTTACACAGTGTCACGTAATGGAGGTTAGGATGGATGCAAGTGCAGACAAGAGGTTTATTAAAGAGAGGCAGGCAGACAAACCCAAATCGTGAAACAAAAGCGTGGTCAGAAACAGGCAATGGGTCAGGCGATCTGCAAACGGGAATAAAACAGGCAGGGCAGGGCACAGCACGTAATGAGAAACAAGAAACAAGATTAAAAACTATTAAACAAACCACAAGGAACAAGGTACAAAGGCTTGGTACGTGGAAACACTCAGGTAATACTTCACGAAGTACAAAGAGGCACAAGGGGTTTAAATGACAAACGTGCTTCGAGTTCACGCTTCAAGTTTCAGACCACGATGCATGCTACAGCGCTAGTGCAAGGGGAAATCATGACACACAGTATGCACTAAGTTTTCGTAAACATATGTAAACGTGTCTAAAATAAAATGCATTACAAGGTAACAGAAGTTTCAAATGAAAGAATTATTTAAACATCAACGGCTTTACAACACTGTTACAGAGCTTTAACATGATCATTGTGCACTGTTGTGTTGTTGCACAATTCTGTAAGAATGCTGTTGGGTTCTGGCTGTTTAAAGGACACTGACCGGTCTGACATTTAACATTTCCTTATCTACAACCCTTTGACTTTTAGTAAATCTTCACAGTCAATGAAAGTCATGAAAAACAATTTAATCAACTGAACAGAAATGAGATTTTACAAAAAAAAAAATTGTATAAACGGACTTTGAAAAGAATAATGACATGCAGTTCTCACCTGTTTTTCAGTTCTTTCTGCTTTAGTTGAAACTGCATCATGACCTTTATGTTCATCCATCGTGCACAAGTAACAGATGAAGCTTTGGTCAGTACGACAGTAGATCTCGATCACGTTGTCATGCTGAGAGCAGATCTTCTCTTGGAGCTCTGCACAGGCTTCAACTAACTTGTGCTTCTTAAAAGCAGGAGACTCATAGTGAGGTCTAAGATGATCTTCACAATAGGAGGCCCGACACTCCATACATGAATTAATGGCTTTACGTTTTCTCCCAATGCAGGAATCACACTCCACATCTTTAGGTCCAGTGTAACAGTGAGCAGGAGAAGCAGCTTGGAGTTCAGTCTTATTTTGTTTTTCCACCATTTCAGCCAGCATGTTGTTCCTGCGTAGAACAGGCCTTGGAGTGAAAGTCTCTCTACACTCGGGACAGCTGTAGATGTCCTTCAGATCCTCTTTATCCCAGAAGCCATTAATACACACCTTACAGAAATTGTGGCCACAGGGAGTAGTCACTGGATCCTTCAGGAGATCCAGACACACTGGACAGCTGAATTGATCCTGATCTACTGAAATACTGGCTTCTGCCATTTTCCTGCACTCACACACTCACTCAGAAAGGAAAATTTCTGAGTTTCGTTTTCTGCAAAAAGAGCTTCCTGGTTCTGTTTGTGGTGTAATGTGACAGAGAGCGTAGGTGTGGCTTTAAAGAGGCAGGGAGTTCAGGTTTTAAAGAATACATGTAGTGTTCTTTTGTGATTTTCTGTGATTTACATACAGTTGCAATCAAAATTATTGAACCCCCATTGCAAATTAGGTTTATGGTCAAAATTTCCAGATTTTCAGCTGTTTGCAATGAACAAATCAAACAAAATCAATTGAAATAGTTCAACACAATGAATGCTTAAAGTGGCTTCCCCAAATTCAACTAAAAAGCAACTTATATTGACTTCTACAGTTTCATAATTATTCAACCCCTTGAATAGAATCCCTAACAACAGCACAAATATGCTAAACAGGTGTTGTCTCAAGCACACCTGATGCAGCTAATCAGGGGCTTCATTAGTTACACCAGGTGTGCTTGAGCTTGAACATGTGAAATACCTGAACTGGCTAGGTGCAGAAAATGTATGAACTACCTGGACGGGGCAGAAAAAGGAAGCTATCAATGCCTGCAAGCAGATTTCTGAGAAGGCAGGTTGTGAAAAACCTTCGAGTGACTGCAAAAGACCTGCAGCAAGACTTGGTGGCAACAGGCACTGAGGTTTCAGTGAGCATAGTAAGGTGTGTACTAAACGCAGAAGCCAGAACTCCAAGACATTTCAAGAGACACTCCAAGACGTTTCCAAGCCAGAACTCCAAGACATTCACCACTACTGACCCCAAATCACAAGAAAGGTCAATCAAAATCATATAAATAAGCCACAGACATTTTGCAATTCTGTTCTGTGGAGCGATGAAACAAAACAGGAACTTTTCGGCACGATGGATCAGCGGTATGTCTGGAGGAAAAATATCAAAGAAAGAACCCTCTGTCCACACTCAAGCATGATGGTGGCTTGGTGATGCTCTGGGGCTGCTTTGTATCCTCTGGCACTGGAAACCTGCAGTGTGTGGAAGGCAAGATGGATTCATTGAAGTATCAGGAAATCTTAGGAGAAAACGTCATGCCGTCTGTGAGGAAGCTGAAGCTTGGTTATTGGACCTTCCAACAGGACAATGATCCCAAGCATACCTCAAATTCCACCAAGGCTTGATTGCAGAAGAAGTCCTGGAAGATTCTACAGGGAAATCACAGTCACCTGACTTGAACCCCACAGACAATCTTTGGTGGGATTTGAAGAAGGTGGTTGCAGCATGCAACACCAAAAATTTACTGAACTGGAGGCCATTGCTCATGAGGAATGGGATAAGATTCCTCAGGAACACTGCCAGAAGCTGGTGTCTGGCTATGCATCTCATTTGCAGTAGGTCATAAGAGCATAAGAGCAGATCATAAGTACTAAAGGTGCTTGCCATGAAGGGGTTGAATAATTTTGAAACTGGAGAAGTCATTAGAAATGGCATTTTCACTTGAATTTGGGGAAACCACTTGAAGCATTCGTTGTGTTGAACAATTTCAATTGCTTCTGTTTGATTTGTTCATTACAAACAGCTGAAAGTCTGCAAAATTTGACGATAAACCTGATTAGCAATGGGGGTTGAATAATTTTGATTGCAACTGTATTCTTATTAAATGAATTCTAATTGTTGTAAATATCTTTGCTTCATGACCATATATTGCATATTTGAATGCATTTTTACATCATTACTGTCATATATCAAGGAGGTAACTCTGGACTTCATTTCCCAGCAGCCACTGCACCATATTACTGTCACATGACCACCTGCACCTGTATCACGTTTTTGTTTAATGAGCACCCATATATATATAGCCACTGTTTGCACTGCTTCTTTGTCTCACGTAATTGTCTATCTTGGCCTGTGTCCCTGTACCATGTTTTGTTTGATAGTTTATGTTTAGCCTTAGCCACAGTATTTTGCCAAGTTGTCTTTTTGTTGTTCGTTTGTTCATTAAATTGTTTGGAAATCTGCGATTTCTTCCATAACTATCTTTGAAACGTGACAATTACTGGAAGGTTTGTAAATAAAACGTCACAAACAGCACATCAGGTGAATATTTATGTCACAAAAGCTTTTAAAATGTATATGTCATGTTATAGCAAACCAGTGACTACATTTCCCATGCTGCACTGCGGCCTACAAACATGGCCGCCATGGACTGTAATTTCCAGAACACTCACGTTCATGTTAATCATGCACACCTGCATAAAATTCACAGCACTCACAACCATATCAGTATAATAAATTTGTTAATAATACATACAGTTAAACAGTTTCTTTGATACCATTTCTTTTTTCTAGAAACATCCTGCAGTTTGCATATTATTTGTGTAATTTAGTAATCTATACAAAAAATGCAGTTAAATAATAATAATAATAATAATTGCCATAAAATGGCACTTATGTAAGCATTTTAGAAATGTTATTGTAACTTTTGACCAGTAAGTGGTGCTGTTATAAAATTTGTTGCATAGCCTCAGGGCATAGTCCTGAAGGTGCCTATCAAGATTTGTGTGAGTGTGCAAAGTTGCTGCTGAGATACAGCCTCACTTCCTGTTTGGTGGCTTCACCTTCAGATTTGTTGGCACATTACGGGCAAAACATTTGGAATATCAACATTCTTTTGATAAAGAATGTCAGGGTTGGTCTGATGATAATATATGCCAAATTTGGTGTCGACTGGACATAATTTGTAGGAGGAGTAGAAAAAAAACTGTTTTTGACAAAATTAACAGTTACAGTTCTTGACCACAAGGAGGCACAGTCACGAAACTTATTAGGTACATTCAGTGCCTGGTCCTGAAAATATTGATCAAGTTTCATGATGATACAAAGATGCATTGCTGAGATACACGCTTACATACTGTCAAGATGTTACAGGAGAATGGTTTTGAATATGAAAATATTCCTTTTATATTTTGGACACATGCTCCAAAAGTTATTATCATAAACGTACTTCCATATTAGTGCCAAATTTGACCCAATGGTGGTGCTAGAGTGTTGGCAGCACTTGGCCCAAATTTTTAACTGATGGTTCTTTGGGCTGTCATAGTTACCCTATCCAGAAGAAGAAGAAGAAGAAGAAGAAGAAGAAGAAGAAGAAAAGGTAGAATAACAATAGAGTGCTTGGCCAGTTAATAATACTAATACTAAATGGCCCCTTTTACTAACATTCCATTTTGAGTCACATAACCTTACAGATGAGTTATACTATATCCTGAACCCAGCATATAGAGGCTGAGTGAATGTGGTGTGGACTCTGTGGAGGAGCCTCATCGTGTCAGAGATGCTGTAGAAGGACAGATTTCCTGCACTGTGATCCACATACACTCCTATTCTGAAGGATACTGGACCTTGGAGCTGAGTCTTAATGTTGTTGTGCCGGAAACAGACAGAGGAAGAAGAACAACGCAGACTCCAGGACTGACTGTTGTATCCAAACAAACACTCATTAGCCTCTCCTTTCCTGTTGATCTCTTTATATGAGACTGATATGGGCACACCACCGCTCCACTCCACCTCCCAGTAACAGCGTCCACACACACTCTCCTTACACAACACCTGAGTCCAGGAGTCAAATCTCTCTGGATGATCAGTGTATGGCTGTTCTGTCCTGTTACGCTTCACCACTCTGTTCTTCTCAGACAGAATGAGTCGACGATGTACCGTGTTGGGATCCAGAATCAGATAACAGAAATCTAAAACAATAAAATGTCCACAGGTTAGATGTTAATGGGAAGTGGCACCTGGATGCTCTGCTGGAATTTCATCTGCTCCTCCTTTACCTCATTCTGAGACCAAATAAAATATACTTCATTATTTCTGCATCAGGAGCTCAGTGTGGCGATGTTAACATTTAACATGCCTAAAATAAATAAATTTTACTCAGGTTCTGTAGAATTATAGTGTACAACCCCAATTCCAAAAAAGTTGGGACACTGTGTAAAATGTAAATAAAAACAGAATGCAATGATTTGCAAATCTTATAACCCCATATGTTATTCACAATAGAACATAGAAAACATTTCAAATGTTTAAATTGAGGAAATGTACCATTGTAAGGGGAAAAAATTAAGGTAATTTTGAATTTGATGGCAGCAACACGTTTAAAAAAAAGTTGAGATAGGGGCAACCAAAGGCTGGAAAAGTACGTGTTACTAAAAAGAAACAGCTGGAGGAACATTTTGCAACTAATTAGGTTAATTGGCAACAGGTCAGTAACAAGATGAAAAAAGAGTATCTTAGCGAGGCAGACTCTCTCTTTTTTCCAGATAGCCTTTAAAAACATCTTTGATAAATGTAGAACGCATTGAAATCATTCTCATGGCTGAATCTGGAAGCTGTTGCAAGACTGCGATGGACATGCAATTACATGCATAACACCAGAAGTGTTAACACAAGTTCATTGTGCCAAGTTATCAACGCAATCCTGACTCCAAGTTCTACAGACAGTTACTTTGAGCAACTGGCCCTACAGCTGATAGCCACCAACAGCTGTGGGTTTTTTAAATAGATTTGTTAAAATCAAGTTGTAGAAGCATCAATCAGAAGATTGTCAATGAAAATGACAGTGAGCTCAGTTTTGAGTGTCATAGCAAAGGGTCTGAATTCTTATGCAAATTTGACATTGGCCGGTTTTTTTCATGTAAAATGAAATTTGTTTACACTTTTTATAATAATGGAGTATTGTTTTTTGCAGATTGATGCACTTTAAGAGTGCACTGTATAATAACCAGATGCTTCACTGGAAAATGGTTAAAGAAATATAATATGGCTTTGGTGGAAAAGCAGCAACACAGAAAGACACAGGAGTTTGAGTAAAGTTTATTATTACAAAAGAAACCGTCTTTGCCAAAGCCAAAACGGAATTTTTGAGACATTAGAAATTTTTCATACCAGTATAATACATTTGCTAACCATGCATACAGTTAAATAGTTTGTTTGATAACATTTTTTTTCTAGAAACATTCTGCAGTCTGCAATAAGATATTATTTATGTAATTTATTAATCAATAGAAAATATGCAGTTGAGTAGTAATAATAATAATAATAAAAGCTGCAAGCAGCATTTTCAGGGGCCAAGCACCCAGACTCGGTGAGCCGGACATTCACAGACCTACTACAATTGTTGGCTAAGCTATCACAGGAAAACAGAGCCATAACTTTAGGCAAAGGGATTCAAGAGCGATTTGTAGTTTCACTGATGACGTGTATGGTGGAATTCTGTGATTGTAGGAGGAAAGCTCTAGATGAATAAATGGGCAGCATTTGTATTGTGTTTGTTTGTTGTTTTTATTAAAAAATTGCCAGCTTCGCTGTCAGATTGGCTGGCCCTTTATGGACAAATGGTTTGGAGTATTCAAGATTGTTTTAATAACTTTTGTGAGGCTTACTCTGAAGATGATGTCTGCGAAATTTGGTGATGATTGTACAAAATGTGTAGGAGGAGTAGCAAAAAAAACAAACGTTTTTCAAAGATGGCATAAATTCTAATTAGGTGGAAAGTCATAGGGTACATTAAACTCGTGTCAACCCAGGCTTTTAAATTTAGGACACACGGTTCAAAAGTTATGACCATAAACATACTTCCATATTAGGCCCAAATCTGACATGACAGTGGTGCAGCATTTGGCCAGAACGTTCCTTAGACCCTCCCCAATCAGTGTCCAGAATTTTACATTTTACCATACGGTTCTATGGGCTGCCAGAAAAAGAAGAAAAGGTAGAATAACAATATTTAATTAGTGTTTATAAAGTGGCATTGTAGCTCGGGGTGAAAATAAATCTCTCACCTCAGTTAAACTCTTTTACTAACATTTCATTTTGGAACACACAACCTCACAGCTGAGTTAGTACCTACACAGAACCCAGCATATAGAGACTGAGAGAATGTGGTGTGGACTCTGTGGAGGAGCCTCATCGTGCCAGAGATGCTGTAGAAGGACAGAGTTCCTACAATGTGATCCACATACACTCCTATTCTGGAGGATGCTGGATGTGGGAGTACAGTTTTAATGTTGTTGTGCCGGAAACAGACAGAGGAAGGAGAACACACCAGACTCCAGGACTGACTGTTGTACCCAAATACACACTCATTACCCTGCCCTTTCCTGCTGAGCTCTTTATATGAGACTGATATGGACACATTACCGCTCCACTCCACCTCCAAGTAACAGTGTCCACACACACTCTCCTTACACAACACCTGAGGCCAGTAGTCAAATCTCTCAGGATGATCAGGGCATTGCTGTTGTGTCCTACTGCGTGTCACCGCTCTGTTTTTCTCAGACAGAATAAGGGAAGGATGTACTGTGTTGGGATCCAGAGTCAGATAACAGAAATCTAAAACAATAAAATGTCCACAGGTTAGATGTTAGTCACAGGATATAAAAAGTGTGTGTGAGATACCTGTCTGTGTTTCTGTCCTCCTAATTCAGCTCTATATGAAATATTTTAAATATTAAATATCAGTCATCAGGTACAAATATATCCGATTTAAATACAAAACACAGATATGTGTTGGGGGGGGGGGTTGTGTTATACTTACACTGCAGAAAATCCTTTCTGCTTTTCTGCTGTGAAGGTAATA
This sequence comes from Ictalurus furcatus, assembly GCF_023375685.1. Taxonomy (NCBI): domain Eukaryota; kingdom Metazoa; phylum Chordata; class Actinopteri; order Siluriformes; family Ictaluridae; genus Ictalurus; species Ictalurus furcatus. Next base: position 21,558,300 of record NC_071271.1, read on the forward strand.
TCTGAAGTGCTGCAGCTGTGGAGATAAAATAGAGACAGAAATATGACATGGAAACAGTTTAAAGCCTTGTTTCAGACAGATACATCAATTAAATTGCCGCCTTAGTGGGTCAACATTCCAAATTTCAATTTAAGGCATCAACTACAATTTTCTCAGATAAATATAACATTAGTTTGTGGATTTGTGATTATGTTCCATTGACTTTGTTTGTCTGGTAAATTTATCTTGATGTAATTTACAAAGCTTGCTTGTTTACCTTGTGGACAGATTTTGTTGAATTCCTCCTCACAGATTTCCTCCACTCGTTTTTTCAGATCTGAGAGAGATTTCCTCACTCCATCAAATGAGAGATGTTGATTGACGATGATGCTGGGTGAGGCCTCATTTTGAGGAGAAGCACAGAGAGACGGGAATCTCTACAGAGAGGAAACACATAATAGAGAAGGAGAAAAGTGTAGGAGAGGAATGAATGAGTCTCAGACTGAATCAGACCAAACACACACTTGTGATCTCAGACAGGAACATTTATTGTTGCTGTAATGAGCTTTTAGGAGGAAACTTTGTGAGGAACAGCGCCCTCTGTAGATCAGACAGTGAGTGTTACCTGGAGGAAGTGGATGTGATCGTGTGTGTGTGAAAGCTGCTCCAGCTCAGTGACTCTCCTCTTAAGATCAGCAATCTCCTGCTCCAGTTGCTTCAGGAGTCGTTCAGCTTGACTCAGTTCAGCTTTCTCCTGAGCTCTGATCAGCTCCTTCACCGCCAAGCGCTTTTCCTCCATGGAACTGATCAGCTCAGTAAAGGTCTTCTCACTCTCATCTACTGCTGACTGTGAACGCCTCTGTTAGAGCACACACAAACACACACACACATGCACACACACACACAATGGAGCTCTATTTAAAGATCATCTCTTTCCATTACAGTGACCCTATACCAGGGGTGGGCAATCTTATCCGGAAAGGTCCGGTGTGGGTGCAGGTTTTCATTCCAACCAAGCAGGAGCCATACCTGATTCCACCTGTTTAATCAGTTGATCTTGGCTTTCAATAGATTCAGGTGTGGCTTCTGCTTGGTTGGAATGAAAACCTGCACCCACACCGGCCCTTTCCGGATAAGATTGGACACTCCTGCCCTATACTGTCCATAAAGTGTGTGTGTGTGCGTGTGTGTGTGTGTGTGTGTGTGTGTGTGTGTTTTTTTCACTCCTCACCTTAATAGTGTCCACAGTCTGTTTCAGCTCCTGCACCTTCTTCTGCTTCTCCTGGATCCTCTGCTGGGATTTCATCTGCTTCTCCTTTACCTCATTCTAAGACCAGATAAAATACGTTTCATTATTTCTGCATCAGGAGCTCAGTGTGTCGATAATAACTGCAAATAAATATATTTCACTCCTGTTCTATAGAATTATAGTGTAAAAAAAAAAAGTATACCTAATTGTAAAATTGGAGAAAAAGTCCAACTCTCATAGTTCAGCAATATTCACCCTGAATACGATGCCTAATTGTTTTTCTCTAGCCACTTTATCACAGACCAAGACACTGGGTCTCAGAAAGGATTCACAAGATACAGCATACATCAGTCTGAACTCTTTGGGACCTGTCTATCTAGTGCTCGGGTTCCCACACTAGGGGACTGTAATTTAAACCAGTAGAAGTCCATGTCAGTGGTGTTTAGGGTGATGCCACCTCCTCCTCCAACAAGGCATAAAGATGTAGAGTCCTCAAGATTTGGGGTCAAAGAAAATTCATAATGTCCATTTGGGGTCATTTTGCCAAAATGTTTTGTAAACCTTGATCTAGCACAAAGCAGAACCCAGTCAGAACTCCATCTCAAGTTTTCAGAGTTCTCGCCACTTTATGCATTAACACAATCACATTTCACGCCATGTAGGTGTGGTCTGTAATCGAAAATGAGTTTTTAAACATCTTTTGCAAATTCCACTTGTTATACAGTGTCACATAATGGAGGTTAGGATGGATGCGAGTGCAGACAAGAGGTTTATTAAAGAGAGGCAGGCAGACAAACCCAAATCGTGAAACAAAAGCGTGGCCAGAAACAGGCAATGGGTCAGCAGGTAATGAGAAATGAGAAACAAGATTAAAAACTATTAAACAAACCACAAGGAACAAGGTACAAAGGCTTGGTACGCGGAAACACTCAGGTAATACTTCACAAAGTACAAAGAGGCACAATGGGTTTAAATGACAAACGTGCTTAGAATTCACGCTTCAAGTTTCAGACCACGGTGCATGCTACAGCGCTAGTGCAAGGGGAAATCATGACACACAGTATGCACTAAGTTTTCGTAAACATATGTAAACGTGTCTAAAATAAAATGCATTACAAGGTAACAGAAGTTTCAAATGAAAAAATTATTTAAACATCAACGTCTTTACAACACTGTTACAGAGCTTTAACATGGTCATATATGTACAATTCTGTAAGAATGCTGTTGGGTTCTGGCTGTTTAAAGGGCACTGGCCGGCCTGACGTTTAACATTTCCTTATCTACAACCCTTTGACTTTTAGTAAAACTTCACAGTGAATGAAAGTCATAAAAAACAATTTAATCAACTGAACAGAAAAGAGATTTTACAAAAAAAAAATTGTATAAACGGACTCTGAAAAGAATAATGACATGCAGTTCTCACCTGTTTTTCAGTTCTTTCTGCTTTAGTTGAAACTGCATCATGACCTTTATGTTCATCCATCGTACACAAGTAACAGATGAAGCTTTGGTCAGTACGACAGTAGATCTCGATCGGTTTGTCGTGCTGAGAGCAGATCTTCTCCTGGAGCTCTGCACGGGGTTCAACTAACTTGTGCTTCTTAAAGGCAGGACCCTCTAAGTGAGGTTTAAGATGATCTTCACAATAGGAGGCCCGACACTCCATACAGGAATGAATGGCTTTACGTTTTCTCCCAGTGCAGGAATCACACTCCACATCTTTAGGTCCAGTGTAACAGTGAGCAGGAGAAGCAGCTTGGAGTTCAGTCTTATTTTGTTTTTCCACCATTTCAGCCAGCATGTTGTTCCTGCGTAGAACAGGCCTTGGAGTGAAAGTCTCTCTACACTGGGGACAGCTGTAGACGCCCTTCAGATCCTCTTTATCCCAGAAGCCATTAATACACACCTTACAGAAATTGTGGCCACAGGTTGTAGTCACTGGATCCTTCAGACGATCCAGACACACTGGACAGATGAACCGATCCTGATCTACTGAAATACTGGCTTCTGCCATTTTCTTGCACTCACACACTCACTCAGAAAGGAAAATTTCTGAGTTTCGTTTTCTGCGAAAAGAGCTTCCTGGGTCTGTTTGTGGTGTAGTGTGACAGAGATCGTAGGTGTGGCTTTAAAGAGGCAGGGAGTTCCAGCTTTAAAGAATACATGTAGAGAATTCCTTTGTGATTCTCTGTGATTTACATACAGTTGCAAACAAAATTATTCAACCCTCATTGCACATTAGGTTTAAGGTCAAAATTTCCAGATTTTCAGCTGTTTGCAATGAACAAATCAAACAAAATCAATTGAAATAATTCAACACAGTGAATGCTTGAAGTGGTTTCCCCAAATTCAACTGAAAATTCTAATTATAATGATTTCTCCAGTCTCATAATTATTCAACCCCTTGAATAGAATCCCTAACAACAGCACAAATATGCTAAACAGGTGTTGTCTCAAGCACACCTGATGCAACTAATCAAAGGCTTCATTAGTTGCAGCAGGTGTGCTTGAGCTGGAACACATGAAATACCTGAACTGGCTAGGTGCAGAAAATGTATGAACTACCTGGACGGGGCAGAAAAAGGAAGCTATCAATGCCTGCAAGCAGATTTCTGAGAAGGCAGGTTGTGAAAAACCTTCGAGTGACTGCAAAAGACCTGCAGCAAGACTTGGTGGCAACAGGCACTGAGGTTTCAGTGAGCATAGTAAGGTGTGTACTAAACGCAGAAGCCAGAACTCCAAGACATTTCAAGAGACACTCCAAGACGTTTCCAAGCCAGAACTCCAAGACATTCACCACTACTGACCCCAAATCACAAGAAAGGTCACTCAAAATCATATAAATAAGCCACAGACATTTTGCGATTCTGTTCTGTGGAGCGATGAAACAAAACGGGAACTTTTTGGCACGATGGATCAGCGGTATGTCTGGAGGAAAAATATCAAAGAAAGAACCCTCTGTCCACACTCAAGCATGATGGTGGCTTGGTGATGGGGCTGCTTTGCATCCTCTGGCACTGGAAACCTGCAGCGTGTGGAAGGCAAGATGGATTCATTGAAGTATCAGGAAATCCTAGGAGAAAACATCATGCCGTCTGTGAGGAAGCTGAAGCTTGGGTGTTATTGGACCTTCCAACAGGACAATGATCCCAAGCATACCTCAAATTCCACCAAGGCTTGGTTGCAGAAGAAGTCCTGGAAGATTCTACAGGGAAATCACAGTCAGCTGACTTGAACCCCATAGACAATCTTTGGTGGGATTTGAAGAAGGTGGTTGCAGCATGCAACACCAAAAATTTACTGAACTGGAGGCCATTGTTCATGAGGAATGGGCTAAAATTCTTTAGGAACGCTGCCAGAAGCTGGTGTCTGGCTGTGCATCTCATTTGCAGCAGGTCATAAGAGCATAAGAGCAGATCATAAGTACTAAAGGTGCTTGCCATGAAGGGGTTGAATAATTTTGAGACTGGAGAAATCATTATAAACTGCATTTTCACTTGGGTAAACAACTAGAAGCATTTGTTGTGTTGAACTATTTCGATTGCTTTTGTATGATTTGTTCATTGCAAACAGCAGAAAGTCTGTCAATTTTGACAATAAACCTGATTTGCAATGGAGGTTGAATAATCTTGATTGTATTCTCATTAAATGAATTCTGAATTGTTATAAATATCTTCGCTTCATGACCACAAATTGCATATTTGAATGCGTTTTTACATCTTTGCTGGAATGTTTGTAAACAAAACATCACAAACAGCACATCAGGTGAATATTTATGTCACAAAAGCTTTTAAAATTGATGTGATGCAAAGTAAATTTAAAAGAAAGCAAATTTATTGTCAGAAGTCAGAATGGAGAAGCAGCTACATAAAGGAATAACTGAACAAAACGGAACATGGGGAGACAAGAGAAAACAAAAAAAGAGATAAAGAGTTTGACAGCTAGACTAGACTCTGCATGGAAGCTGGAAAATTAATCTTATTACAGTAACTTCTACAACAATCTGATTTTTGGACTTTTTTGGACAAAATAAGCATTAACTAAAATGTATTTCTCACATTCGATCACAAATGAGCACAGCTGTAATTTCAGTACTGCTGAGGCCAAATAAGGATCCAACATTATGTTCAAGCCCTCTGTCACTAATCAGTTCAGCCCTTAAAACAGTGAGGGTTTTTTTAATCAAGTTGTAGAAACATCTCAAAGCTGGTCAGTGAAAATGACCATGAGCTCAATGTCAAGTGTCTGAATTATTTGACAATTTAATGTTATAGTTATTTTTTTAATGAAATTATGACATTTGTTATAATGGAGTATTATTTTTTGCAGATTGGTGAGGAAGAGGGTCTGAATACTTTCAGAGAGCACTGTATATTAACCAGACACTTGACTGGAAAATGGTTAAAGATATCAAATAAAAAATGGCTTTTACACACAGTAGGGTGTGTTTCCACCAGCAGCAGCACAGGAAAACACGGCATTTCATGTAAGTTTTATTATTTCAAAAGAAACAGTCTTTGCCAAAGCCAAAACAGAATTTTTGAGACATTGGAAATGTTTTGTTGCATCAATTTTTGCCTATTACCCAAAGACAATTAATATTTAACATAGAAACAGATACTCACATATATTAACCAGATGAAGGTAGAAAGTAAGACACCGAGAGCCAGTGAGTGAGAAGAAGCAAGGGTCCAAGTTTATTTGTTCCATGAGATCCACACAGTTGAGATGTCCCAAGAGTGATCTAAAAAACCCAGAGCTGAAGCTCTCCTATTTATACGGTTTTCTTAGGGTCAGGCTGACCCAGAACACCATTGCGTATGTTAATCAACATCTCGAGGCCCTCGCCGTTCCCAGAGTCCCTTATCTCGCAGGTGCAGCTCTTATATCAATACCCTTATATTTTGTCTTGTTTCACTCTTAAAAAATAACCTGACCTTCGTCTGTGTCACTCCTGACTGGACCTTCATTGAGAAAGGACTCTCCACACCCCCAAACACACCATCTCTACATTATGAGTAAGTTTTATGTTTGTTTTATGCTTGTTCTGTATTTCTTTTTTATAGTGATTGCATGTACATTACCATATAATAGTTTATTTCTGTTTTCTGCATATACACCAGGCCTCTGTGTGTGTGTGTGTGTGTGTGTGTGTGTGTGTGTGTGTGTGTGTGTGTGTGTGTCTCTTAGTTTAACTAGTGCCTACGTGCAGACGTTCTCCTCCTACACTCTGAGGCCTGCCACACTAACCAAAACATGTATTGTTATCCCCCTGCGCATTGCTTATCTGTGTGTGTTTTGTCTTAGGTGAACATCAGTTCTTAGAGTCCCACCAGCTCAGTGAATTCTCAATAAAATTACATACTACTCATACTTGGTCTCCCTCGTGTTTATTTCATGTCTATTTTATTTCCAACATTTCCCCCTCTGAGGCTATAAAGCCTCACATACTACATGTATATATTGTTTTGAACCCTGACTACTTTGATTACACGTTGATTAACTTTGTACCCCCTAAATAGTGATTATTACTACTACTGTCGTTAGTATGAGTGGCTAATATGAATAAATACTTGATTGGATCTACACGTCCCTGTCTTTCTCAAGTGGGCCTGTGAGCCCTCAGTTTTGTATTTGTCGGGACCGCGCAGTGTGTTGCTTCCCCCCAAAAAATTTTATTTCCAACAGTTTCATATCAGTATAATCAATTTGTTAATAATGCATACAGTTAAATAGTTTCTTTGATACCATTTCTTTTTTCTAGAAACATCCTGCAGTTTGCACTAAGATATTATTTGTGTAATTTATTAATCTATACAAAAAATGCAGTTTAATAATAATAATAATAATAATAATAATAATAATAATAATAATAATAATAATAATAATTGTCATAAAATTGCACTTATGTAAGCATTTTAGACATGATATTGTAACTTTTTACCAGTAAGTGGCACTGTTTTGTTGCATAGCCTCAGGGCATGGTCCTGAAGACCTGAAGATCCTTGGCCCAAATTTTTAACTGATGGTTCTTTGGGCTGTCATAGTTACCCTAGCCAGAAAAAGAACACACGGAGGAAGAAGAAGAAGAAGAAGAAGAAGAAAAGGTAAATAAGAAGAGGGTGCTTGGCCAGTTAGTAATACTAATACTAAATGACCCCTTTTACTAACATTTCATTTTGAGTCACATAACCTTACAGATGAGGTACAACCTACACCGAACCCAGCGTATAGAGGCTGAGTGAATGTGGTGTGGACTCTGTGGAGGAGCCTCATCGTGTCAGAGATGCTGTAGAAGGACAGAGTTCCTGCACTGTGATCCACATACACTCCTAATCTGGAGGACACTGGACCTTGGAGCTGAGTCTTAATGCCGTTGTGCCGGAAACAGACAGAGGAAGAACACATCAGACTCCAGGACTGACTGTTGTATCCAAACAAACACTCATGAGCCTCTCCTTTCCTGTTGGTCTCTTTATAGGATACTGATATGGACACAACACCGCTCCACTCCACCTCCCAGTAACAGCGTCCACACACACTCTCCTTACACAACACCTGAGGGCAGGAGTCAAATCTCTCTGGATGATCAGGGTATGGCTGTTCTGTCCTGTTACGCTTCACCGCTCTGTTCTTCTCAGACAGAATGAGTCGACGATGTACCGTGTTGGGATCCAGAGTCAGATAACAGAAATCTAAAACAATAAAATGTCCACATGTTAGATGTTAATGGGAAGTGGAAGATCACAGCACCAATAAGCTGCCACTGCTGGGCCCTTGAGCAAGGCCTTTAACTTTTAACTGCACAACTGTATAAATGTGATAAATGTAATTTGCGCTGGATAAGGGCGTCTGCCAAATGCCGTACAGAATTTATAATAAGTATGTGTGTGTGTGTGTGTGTGTGTGTGTGTGTGTGACACCTGGTTGTGTTTCTATCCTCTTAAAGTTGCGTTATAGAAAATATTCAAAATATTAAATATCAGTCATCAGGATACCAAACAAACATGTTTACACACTGTGTGTGTGTGTGTGTGTGTGTGTTTTACACTTACACTGCAGTAAACACTTATTATAAGAGTGTGTGTGTGTGTGTGTGTGTGTGTGTGTGTGTGTGTGTGTGTGTGTTTTACACTTACACTGCAGAAAATCCTCTCTGCTTTTCTGAAGTGCTGCAGCTGTGTAGTATAAAATGTATAAAATTAAATAAAAGTATTTAATTTCAAATAAAATGGAGACAGAAATATGACATGGAAACAGTTTAAAGCCTTGTTTCAGACAGATACATTAAAAAAATTGCTACCTTGTGGAAGGATTTTGTTGAATTCCTCCTCACAGATTTCCTCCACTCGTTTTTTCAGATCTGAGAGAGATTTCCTCACTCCATCAAATGAGAGATGTTGATTGACAGTGATGCTGGATGAGTCCTCAGATCCAGGAGAAACACAGAGAGACGGGAAACTCTACAGAGAGGAAACACATAATAGAGAAGGAGAAAAGTGTAGGAGAGGAATGAATGAGTCTCAGACTGAATCAGACCAAACACACACTTGTGATCTCAGACAGGAACATTTATTGTCGCTGTAATGAGATTTTAGGAGGAAACTTTGTGAGGAACAGCGCCGTCTGTAGATCAGACAGTGAGTGTTACCTGGAGGAAGTGGATGTGATCGTGTGTGTGTGAAAGCTGCTCCAACTCAGTGACTCTCCTCGTAATATCAGCAATCTCCTGCTCCAGTTGCTTCAGGAGTTGTTCAGCTCGACTCAGTTCAGCTTTCTCCTGAGCTCTGATCAGCTCCTTCACCTCCGAGCGCTTTTTCTCCATGGAGCTGATCAGCTCAGTAAAGGTCTTCTCACTCTCATCTACTGCTGACTGTGAACGCAACTGTTACACACACACACACACACACACACACACACACACACAATGGAGCTCTGTTTAAAGATCAAGTCTTTCTCTTACAGTGACACTATATTGCGTCCATATTGTGTGTGTGTTTAGGAGAATCTCTCTTCTCATTCCTCACCTTAATAGCGGTGACAGTCTGTCTCAGCTCCTGCACCTTCTTCTGCTTCTCCTGGATCCTCTGCTGGGATTTCATCTGCTCCTCCTTTACCTCATTCTGAGACCAAATAAAATACATTTCATTATTTCTGCACCAGGAGCTCATTGTGTCAATATTAACTGCAAATAAATAAATTTCACTCATGGTCTTTAGAATTATATATATATATATATATATATATATATATATATATATATATATATATATAATGTGTGTGTGTGTGTGTGTGTGTGTGTATATACATAATTGTAGATTTGAAGGAAAGAAAATCCAGCTACATTAAAAAACAAACAAACCAATAAAATCAATTCCTACCATGAATTACCCTCTGCACTTTTACATGGTAAGTTATATGAAGATAGTTCAGCAATATTCACTGTAGTGACATACACAGTGAACACACTTCCATTCAGACAGACAAAAGTTCTTACTTTTTACTTGTAGACCATCAAATATGAAATATGTTTCGAGTTATATACTGAGTTATTAAACATTTGAAGTATGTGAGAATTTCCATGTCTGAACCTCAGTTCTTCCTAGTCCTTTCTACTTACCTTCCTATACATCCCCATGTCTCTCTTACTCTACTAATGGGGTCATCATTGTTGTTAGAGTTTACATTCCGACGTCGGAAGTGGCGGCTTGCAATTGTGACCTCATTTATTCCACATTCACAGACTTGCAGACACGGCATCTCAGTGCACTCCTCATAATAAATGGAGACTTTAATCATAGTAAAATCTCACAAGCCCTGACCAACTTTACCCAGTATGTAACCTGCAATACTAGAGGGGAGAAGACCTTGGACTTTATGTATGCCAATGTTAATGAGGCTTACAGCACCACCGCCCTTTCACCCCTCGGCAAATCAGACCACTTTCTGATACAGCTCACTCCTATATACAAGCCTGATGTTAAGAGATAGCCTATATTCACCCGGACTGTGTAGCTGTGGTCTGTGGAGGCAGAGGTGCCCTGATGGAGTGTTACAGGATAACTGACAGGGAGCTGTATCACGTAGATCATGGGGATGACATCTTGGGTCTTACTCAGTAACCAACTACATCAGGTTCTGTGAGGAGAGTGTTGTCCCCACCAAGAAGTTCCATTACTTCCCCAGTAACAAGCCTTGGATCAACAAGGACATCAAAGCCCTGCTGAACAGGAAGAAAAGAGCCTTCATGGCAGTGGACACTGAAGATTCCAAGAAGGGATTACAGAAGGAGCTGAGGACGGAGCTGATGAGTCTAAAGACTGCTATAAGAACAGGATTGAGGTTAAGCTACAACAGAACAATCCGAGAGAAGTGTGGGTCGGTGTTAGGAGCACTACTGGCATAAAAAATCAGAAGGAATAGTTGAGGGTCATGTCAATGAGTTAAACCTGTTATCCAACAGATTTGACTCACCAATGGAGGCTGAACCTTCCTTCACCTCCTCAATTGTGATCACCCACACTTCCAAGATGGTTGTCCCCATCCTTACCATATACCCAACCACCCCCGTCATCACGATCACTTCCAGCCAGGTGAGACGGCAGCTCACTAAGACCTGGATTAATAAGGCCAGAGGACCTGACAACATCAACCTGAGGGTGCTTAAAGTGTGTGCGGAGCACCTTGCAGGAGTGTTTCAGCATCATTTTCTTGCATGGCAGCTCTGCTACCATTGGTGTGTGAGTGTGTGTGTGTGAATGGGTGAATGAGAACCAGTATAAAGCGCTTTGGAACCGCTAAGGTTAAAAAAGCACTATATAAGTGCAGACCATTTACCATTACCATTAAAATTGTGTAAGCTAGCCATGGGTTATCCTGCTTTACTTGCAGGCACTGACAAGTTAAAGCTGTCACTGATGTTTGCAGTGCAAAATTTGACTGAAAGGATAGAAATAACGATTCATTCTCGTTAGTTTGTTGGTTTTTTTTTTAACTAAAATTTATTTTTAAAACTCCCAAAGCACCTTCTCTAATTTCCAACAACAAAAACAAGACAGATAAAATACAAGCAGAGTTCCAATATGATACTAAGAATTACATAAGATGCTACAGGATAAACTGAAATTCTAATAGGATTTTTTTTGACAAGGGTTGAAATAGTGTAAACTAATTCCAGGGAAACGTTTGGAGGATGTTTGCATAGAGATAAAATGGAAAGTTCCCTTAACACTTTATTTAACGTTCGCATAACCAAGACAAAATGTTCTTAGAGCATTTTTTTTTCAATTGGAAGTTTTGAATGTTCAAAGAACTTTCAGAAATAATGCTCTCTTAATGTTTGCAAAATGATAAAATGGAACGTTCCCTTAAACATTTCCCATGAAAGTAATTAAACCAATTTAATCAACTGAACAGAAATTCGATTTTACATAGAATGTGCATAAATTGACTTTGAAAAGAATAATGACCTCCAGTTCTTACTGCAATAACCCAGTTACAGAGCTTTAACACACTCATGTGTGCACTTTAGCTGTAAAATGCTGTAAGAAGGTTGTTTGGGGAATAATGATGTCCAATTCTCACCTGTTTTTCAGTTCTTTCTGTTTTAGCTGCAACCGTATCATGACCTTTATGTTCATCCATCGTACACAAGTAACAGATGAAGCTTTGGTCAGTACGACAGTAGATCTCGATCGGTTTGTCGTGCTGAGAGCAGATTTTCTCCTGGAACTCTGCACAGGGTTCAACTAACCTGTGCTTCTTAAAGGCAGGAGACTGAAAGTGAGGTGTAATATGATCTTCACAATAGGAGGCCCGACACACCAGACAGTAATTAATGGCTTTACGTTTTCTCCCAATGCAGGAATCACACTCCACATCTTTAGGTCCAGTGTAACAGTGAGCAGGAGAAACAGCTTGGAGTTCAGTCTTATTTTGTTTTTCCACCATTTCAGCCAGCATGTTGTTCCTGCGTAGAACAGGCCTTGGAGTGAAAGTCTCTCTACACTGGGGGCAGCTGTAGACGCCCTTCAGATCCTCTTTATCCCAGAAGCCATTAATACACACCTTACAGAAATTGTGGCCACAGGGAGTAGTCACTGGATCCTTCAGGAGATCCAGGCACACTGGACAGATGAACTGATCCTGGTCTACTGAAATATTGGCTTCTGCCATTTTCCTGCACTCACACACTCTCTCAGAAAGGAAAATTTCTGAGTTTCGTTTTCTGCAAAAAGAGCTTCCTGGTTCTGTTTGTGGTGTAGTGTGACTGAGAGCGTAGGTGTGGCTTTAAAGAGGCAGAGAGTTCAGGTTTTAAAGAATACATGTAGAGAATTCTTTTGTGTAAATGTGATTCTCCGTGATTTACAAATTCTCATTAACTTAATTGAATTGTTATAAATATCTTTGCTTTATGACCATGTATTGCATATACAGTATATGGTTTTGAATGTTTGTGAATAAAACATCACAAACAGCGCATCAGGGGAAACGTTATGTCACAAAAAGCTTTTAAAATGTATCTGACACAAAGTAAGTAACAGAAGCAAATTTAAAAAGACCAAAGTAACTCTATAGTCAGAAGTCAGAATGGAGAAGCAGCTGCATAAAGGAATAAATGAACAAAACTAAACATGGAGAGACAAGAGAAAGCAAAAAAAGAGATAAAGAGCTTGACAGCTAGACTAGACTCTGCATGGGAGCTGGAACTTTAATCTTATTACAGTAACTTCTACAACAATCTGATTTTTGGACAAGCCTTCCAAAAATAAATAAGAACAACACAGAAACAATCAATAATGAACAGTAAAATATTTTGCAAGTGCAAACAACCAGATGCCAATCAATAAAGCTGCAGGTTTAAATGACTACCCGGCATTTTGGTCCATCTTCCAGCATCATTAAAATATTTTTCACATTCGATCACAAATGAGCACAGTTTTAATTTCAGTACTTCTGAGGAGAAAATAAGGATCCAACATTATGTTCAAGCCCTCTGTTAATAATCAATAAAGCCCTTAAACATTTTTGTTTGTTTGTTCAAAAGTTGATGTACCTGACTGCCACCATGCTGTCTGTGCAGACTAGGATATAGCAGTCTCTTAACACTGGTAGGAAAGATCTGAGGGCAAGATAGATGGCTCTTAACTTCAGCTGATTCGATGTGTTCTGGCCTGACACTGGGGCTCCATGAGCCTCCTGTGTCACTGTAACATCAAATCATTCCCTAATTAGTGAGGGCAACATCTGTGGTGATTAATTCCCTCTGATATGGTACAGCTCTTGCTAAAACAAGACCACGTGTCTGTCTGTGGTGTTGGAGCTCAGCCACAGGCTGATGATCCATTATTCAAAAATCCCTTAACTCTCACCATTCTATGGGAACTACTGGTGCAGCTGCAGTCAAAACCCATGTATTGTTAGCAGAAGGCAGTATCTCACAAAAACTTGCTCTGCCAGCAAGATGGTGCTCTCTACTTGTTTGGCTGTCAGTGTGGTTCAAATTATCACTGAATCTAGGGCCACACTGATAAACTATGCAGCCTGTCTCAGCATTAGGGAATTTTTCTTCATGTTCACTGTAAAGCTAAGTGCCGCAGTGTGTGTGCTGTTATGGTGCGTTCATATCCTCCTGGGAAGTTCGTATTTTTCGAGTTGGGAAGTCGTAATTACGACATCAGGTGCGTTCAAGTCACTTTGGTCGAAGCAAGATGTCGGTGCACCTTCTCTTAATTAACTACAAAAAAATACAGCAAGTTTATAACTCTACTTGGCCAGTGGTGGCTTGGCAGTTAAGACTCTGGGTTACTGATCAGAAGGACGGGGGATCAAGTCCCAGCACTGCAAAGCTGCTGCAGTTGGGCCTTTGAGCAAGGCCCTTAACCCTCTCTGCTCCAGTGGCGCTGTATCATGGCTGACCCTGTGCTCTGACCCCAGCTTCCTAACATGCTGGGGTATGCGAAGAAAAGAATTTCATTGTATATGTGATCAATAAAGACTCGTTATCATTCCTTCTAGAAAACGAAGAACAAAGAATCCATATCAAGTGTGCTTTGCTTTCTTATGTTTTTAATCCATTTATGAAGCCAATGTAAACTTTATTGTTATATCATATTTTGTGCAGGAAACTTGTTTGTTTTATTGTAAACAATTTTTTAAAAAGCCTGACAAAGACATGTGATGCAGTATGCTTGTACTTCTATGACTTGCTGCATATACCAAAAAATAATAACTGAAATCAGCTTCTGAGACGAGTAAACATTCAATTTTAACTAATTTACGGTCAACAACAGAAAAGGATGTTGAATATTTGAATAATCGGTGGAAACTCCACCCCATTGTTTACGCTGTCCAATCAGATTATGCTCATTTCCAGCACCTGATATGATTGGGTAGAAGACAGAGAATGGGCCGGACTTTATGAGGGGAAGTTACAAATTCAGAGACAGGCCTCTTTGCTTAGTGCTTTGATTGCTGGGAGAAAAGAGCAATTAACTCTTAAACGGGATTAAACTGGGGCAAAGACGTTTAGAAAATGGAGTTTAATGCATAAAAATGATAAGTGGGTAAGACTGTGCAATATTTAGTAGGTAATAGATTTAAGAAACTGACCTTTGTGTGTTTCAGATTCACAGAACAGGAAATTAGGTGTAATTGGTAACATTTCTAATTTACTTTCTAAGGAATAAACACTTTTCGTGCTGTTATTGGTAAATTATCTGGGTGTTGCTGTGCGTTTGAACCTGAATGTAACTAAATTTATTGAAAATACTTTTAATTGAGATTAATTCTCATAATTGAGATTTTCATGTGTCCCACTTGGCGTTTCTGTACTTCCCAGCTTACTAGTTTCCTTCAAAATGCATTCCTGATGTGCAGATATTCAGAATATTTACATTCTGACATGTCAAATATTATACCATCATTGTTGGCTGTTATGTTTTTATTTAAAATTGATTTAATTTAAATCTATATGGCAGGCAGACTGCAGTACCACTACAATCCACTGGGTGAAGACAACTCACGGTCTGTTATGAGTTCTCTTCTCTTGTCCTCCTCAATGAGCTGCTCTAAATTTTCTTCTTTTTAAAAAAAAGTCGTTTTCTGTTTGATTTTAAACACATGTTCTGGTTAAATGTTTTAATAAACCTGCAACTTGGTATTCTTTAGTTTTTAATGTTGCAGTGTGTCTAAGCTTCTGATCTCTGCTCTTTAGGCGGTTCACATGAGCTCATGGACTTCCCCGAGTTTAAGAGGAGAAACAAGAAGAAAAAGAGATGCAGAGCAACAGAAGGCTTCAGCAGGCGATTTGAAGGTAAGCTGGGGTTTTGAAACTTTTTAACAAAGCAGATGATGAGCAGCAATGCTGCACACAGCTCCGGTTGTTTATTTCAGCCGTTCAAGGAAAGCCCCTCCCTGACATGTTTTCAAGACAGTTTGCCGTGCAAGCAGCAGGGGGTGTTAGAAATTCCTATCCACCCCTTTAATCTATTTCTAACATATTTAGAGTCATACAAATGAGCAACAATAAAGAGATGTGAATAAATTCAGCTTGTTATAACTATAATATTTTTAGTATTTTGGTTAAACTTATTAACTGTTACGCTCCAGTGTACCTGAATCCTCTTCATGGTTTTCCCTCTGTTGTATTCAGATGTTTACAGAGTCCAGGATGAGGTTTTGGGAGAAGGAGCGTACGCCATCGTGCAGACGTGTGTCAGTCGGAGTACAAGGCGAGAGTATGCAGTGAAGGTGAGCTTGCTGTGTGAACATGGATGATGACCAGGAGGAAAAGTTTTTAGGATGTATTGGTTAAAAAATATAAGAAAATATATTATCTAGGAGAAGGTGTAAAGGTAATGGATTTAAGTTTAATAGCTAGTGCAAAAGTGTGTACCCTGATAGAATATTATTGTGTACCGTTTATTATTTACTTTTCTATTCATTCATTTGTTTTTAATGTAACATGTACAGTAATCAATATAAACTGTAGGGAGGTTAAAAAATAATTTTTGCATGGTATACGTTCTGTCTGTGTATACTGTGCTTTTATTTGCCATTACTAATAAAAGAATCATATTTTTAAAAAACAGCCAAAAAAAACAGTAATTATCTGTGTATTGCTAAGCATGCATCTTTGTTTATACAGGAATTATGGGGGATGCAAACTTTTGCACTCAGCTGTACACATGGAATGACCTAAACACGCTGGAAAATTTGTTGTCTTGTATTTGTGGTTTTGTTGTTTATCTTCAGTTGAATAAATGGACATTTTTAATGAGTAAAAAAATATTACGGTCTCTTACTTTGCTCTTAAAAATTAGGCCAGTTGATGTTCTCGTGTGTGTGTGTGTGTGTGTGTGTGTGTGTTGTAGATTATCGAGAAGAGGCCAGGACTGAGCCGAAGTCGTGTTTTTAGAGAAGTGGAGATTCTCTATCAATGCCAAGGCCACAGGTACGGCAAGCTTATAGAGTCATATCACTCACTCACTCTACCTGTAAAGAATTACTAACCTAATTTCTTATTTTGCTGTACTCTACAGCGCTCTTGACTTCTGGATTGTGATTGGTCAGTTGATGTTGATTTGTTTTCCAGTACAGCAGCTCTGACAGTATTGCAGGTTTACATTAATCCGCTAGTTCTGATGCATTATCGTGTCTATAGCAACAGCTCGTTCACGTGTAATTGTTTATGGTGATGTTTTCTGTAAGGAGACATTTATTTAGCATTCATGGAAGGAGTCTCTAATGTCTGAGGTAAAGCAGTAAGATTTTGTTTTCCCATGTCTTCAGGACAGGTGCATTATTGTTTCTCAGTAATGTGACAAACTGTGTCTTTTTTTGTTTTGTTTATAAATTTCTATTAATCACAAGCGAGAAGAAATGCTCCTCATCTGCCAGCTGTGACTTGGTGAAACTCCTTCTTTTCTGCAGAAACATTCTGGAGCTGGTGGAGTTTTTTGAAGAAGACGACAGGTTCTACTTGGTGTTTGAGAAGCTCAGAGGAGGTTCATCAGTCTGCTTTGTCCTCGTTTTGACACGGATCTTTGTTTCAGAGCTCACATTCAGACCCGATTTGTGTTTTTTGTAGGTTCAGTGTTGACTCATATCCACAGAAGGCAGCGTTTTAGTGAACAGGAAGTCAGTGCTGTGGTGCAGGACATCGCCAGTGCTTTACACTTCCTGCACAGTAAAGGTCAGTCAGCACCACTGATTCACATCACACCCATTTACAGGTACATGTATATAGCGCTTTTCTAGACACTCGAAGCACTTTACATAGTACGGGGGGAGGTTTATCTCCTCAACCACCACTAGTGTGTAGCATTCACCTGGATGATGTGACTGCAGCCATAGTGCTCCAGAATGCCCACCACACACCAGCTATTAGTGTATAGGAGAGAGTTGTAGCCAGTTCAGAGATTGGGATTATTAGGGGGCCTTGATAGAGAAGGGCCAATGGGGGAATTTCGCCATGACACCGGGGTTATACCCCTAATCTTTTACAATAAGTGTCCTGGGATTTTTAACGACCACAGAGAGTCAGGACCTCGCTTTAACGCCTCATCTGAAAGACTGATTCATCCCCGATCCTGACTTCTGACACGCGCTGGAGCTTAAAGTTTAGAAATGGATAAATGTAGCGGGGGTTCGTAAGGCCTGAAGAATAAGATGGAAGTAAATAAAATATAGTGAGGAAAAAATATTTTCCTTAAAGCAAGTATTTGCTCATCCTTGCTGTATATTGTTTTAGAGCATGGCGGTTTTATTAATCTATTTATTTATTTTAATTTAACAATGTTTATTTTCAGTAGCCATTTTATCCTGATCAGGGTCATGGTGCAAGTAAAATAAACAAATGAATTTACTTTAGTTACTTTAAATGTAACTTATTCTAGATTTGCTTTTATTTACTTCATTTAATATTAAATGTTATTCTATTATTCCTTTATTTAAATTCTTGTGTTATTTTTCCTGTTTCATGCTTTGTATTTGCACATACACTATAGTTAGAACCGGTTACGAGCTGACATGATTAATGTTGCGAACATTTAATCGAGTCTTAAAGCCACCAGTTTGGTGTGGAGCACTAAATGCTTGTGGCGTCTCCTCTGTTGGCTTCGTGATGTACGGTGTCTCCCAGACGTCTTGATGTGGTTTCAGACTCTGTACGATGCTCTTATCTGTAAACATGATCAAAAATAATCATGGAACAAAATATTGGAGCTGAATCACTCTTTCTTCCCTCAGCTGTTTGGTGTCGGTCCACAGGAAGAAGGCGTGGCCTAAAGTGAGAAGGTGGAGATTAGAAGTGATTTGGGTGCTTTTTTGCAAAACTGGTGGCTTTAATATTCAATTAATTGTTAGCTACATTAGCCTTGTAGTTCCATGCGAAGCTAAAGAAGCAAACATGAGACACTGAGCACATCATGACTGATCGATTAGACTTGTAAGAAAGTGTCTTTTCTGCTTTTTGAAATGTATGAAAGATGTTATAAATTATTTGTTGGTAATAGTCATGTGACCTTGTGATGTAGGAATGGCGCATAGAGACCTAAAGCCAGAGAATATCCTCTGTGAGCACAGTGACCGGGTGAGTGTGTATTAGCATGCGCGCACACACTCTCAAAGTAAAAAGAAATGCTTTTAAACACATTAAATATGTTTCTTATTTTTAATTAAATATTTGTGACTTGTTTAGCTGATTTGTTGGTTAATGCTGTTTTTTTTGGTTATTCTTGTTTAAAGTTAGCGGTTGTGATGTTAGTGGTGATTAATCGGAGGAAAATTTAATCAGTCAAAAACACGAGTCGGGTTTTGCAGCTTGTTTCTAAAAGCAAACAGGCAAACAACAACTTCGTATTAACGAGAAATCCAGTGTAGAAGTGCTGGAGACGTTTGTGCAAATGTTGGACTCAAAGTCCCAGAATGCAACGTGTGCGAGTGTGATGGTGTTGACTGTGGTATTCGCATGAAGATTGAAGACTAATGGAGTAAAGTGCTGCTGCATCGCTTTCTAGGTAGAGATGACGCAATTGTTAAATCCCACTGTGACATGATCAGCAGGAAGTCAAACCCAGAAACTAGTCATTGTGGGGAAAATGTTAATCAAAGTGAAGATAGAGCAACATGTTCAAGTTTAAATCATGTTTCATTTAGCATGTTGGTTAGAAAGATTAAGTAGCAGGGCATACAGGATGGATTTTTCCTTTAAAGACTGGACTGATTTAGTTTGTTACTGACTCCGTGTACAGCTCTGAGGTTTGGGTCTCTCTGCAGATGTGTCCAGTGAAGATCTGTGATTTTGACCTGGGCAGTGGGATGAAGCTGAGCAGCGACTGTAACCTGATCTCCAGTCCACAGCTCCTCACTCCGGTAACACACACACACCACTTTCTCCCCTTGTTGATGGCCTTCTCGCTGTTTCATGATCCATCCATACCATGCATGCTTTAAAAGCTCTTTGTGACACTTAGAAAATCCTTCCAAAACGGCCCGTCTTTATTTGGGATTAATCAGAATAATTGGGGTTTTTTTCACTTAATGGTTATACATTGTGAAGGTGGAAAAATTTCTGACTTGATTTATCTTGGTTGTGTTTTTTTTTGTCGTTTTTATTTAGGTCACAAAAACCTTCCATTTACACATAGGGGTGTGTAGACTTTTTATATCCACTGTACATTTATTTCTCATGCAGTAAAAAAAAAAAAAAAAAAAAACCCACTACTACTGGAAGTCAGCATCAACTTCCTACAATATATACAGCATAAACAGATCTATGACAAATAAGTGACCATGTACAGTCAGTTTCAAATTATAAAAGTTCTTTGCGTTCCTTTTATTTTTGTTTAATGCTGCATGGATGTAAAAAAAAACAAAAAAAAAAAAAAAACAAAGGCCCAAAATCCCACAATAGATTTTATTTTATAGCAATCTGATCATATAATATTTATAATTTAGAAATTGTATTTCAGTGTGGCTCGGCGGAGTACATGGCCCCTGAGGTGGTGGAGGCATTTAACGAGGAGGTCGGCGTGTATGATAAACGTTGTGATCTCTGGAGTCTTGGCGTCGTCCTCTACATCCTGCTCAGTGGATCTCCTCCGTTCACGGGTCACTGCGGGACCGGGTGTGGCTGGGATCAGGGGGAGCCATGCCACGACTGCCAGGTGAGTAAAATCGTACACATACTGTAGATTATATCATCAATGACGTATACGGTGATGTATAAGGCGGTGTCATGCTGTTATAGTAAAACTAATCAATGACTGAGATTATTTACCTATATAATCTATTTACTTAATAAAACACATTTGTGTGTATATATATATATATATATATAAAATATATTTTTAAATCCACCCAGAGCATGCTGTTCGAGAGCATTCAGGAAGGAAAGTATGAGTTTCCTGAGAAGGACTGGGCTCACGTCTCTTCCGAGGCCAAAGATCTCGTTTCCAAACTGTTAGTGCGCGATGCTAAACAGCGGCTCAGCGCGGACCAGGTCCTGCAACACCCATGGGTACAGGGGGTACGACTATTCCACCATGACTCTATCATTTACTTCAAGTATATGCTGTGGAGCTGGAAACTTTGCCCACTGCCCAGCGTATTAGCTTATTTGTCAGGTTGAAGATGCCATCGGTATGCTAATTTCAAAGCAGTCTCGCTTTCTAGCTACTGAGATTTATCTGGAGCCTAGAAGTCATCAAAGATGGCTGTAATGGTTAGCTTTTATTAAACACAGTAAAATGGCAGCTAGATGCAATTAGTCTGTGTTTAACATTACAGTAGCTTGTTATCTAGCTAGCTACAGATTCAAATGCTTTGTGTTAATTGGCAGTTAAATAGCTCCATAGACAGGTTTTGTGTTTTTGTACACAGGATGTACACAGGCTCCTTTTGAGGTCTCAACATTTTGAGTTTTCCTAAGGCTTATAGGGAAACTATGACTTAGTCTTATTTATATTAATAATTTCATTTAAATATTCATGCATCTAAAATGTAGCATGGTAGAAATCAAAATCAACATTCATCTATTTTTGGATCTAATTGCCTGTCTTTCTTTCTTTTCTTGCTGCTAGCGTTCTCAAAACTCAACACCCATGCTACGTTCAAGGTGAGCTCATGTCCCAATATTTATTTATTTATTTATTTTATTATAAGGGTCATTTTCTACTAATGAATAACTAATTTTCACAGGAACTCACTATGGGAGGTCCTCAGGGTTCACTTCTAGGTCCACTCGAGGTTCTGTGAAGAACCTACAGTACAACAGAGGCTTTCTGTTTTAACCGGGATTCATAGCACCACCATTACATGCACACTGTAACTAGCATTCCTAATACCTTAGCCATTTAACTGAAAGCCTTTTTGGCTTTACTGGTTTCTTTTACGTCACAGCTTTTTGATGAAGGATACCCGTGACCTTGGCTAAAATGTTTTAAAGAAATATTTGTGTGCTTGTATCTTATTTTGTCTACTTTCCTCTCTCAGGAGGTCGAGCGTCCAGGACCTTACGTTCTTTGCCGCTCAGGTGGTGGCCGTGAACCGTCAGCTGGAGCAGCAGGAAGTGAAGGGGGAGTTGGAGGAGAAGGAGAGAAACTCGTCTGGTGTCCGTTCCTTCCTGCTCCGCTCTACATCTCCGAGCTCGCCGTCTCTGTCTCGCCTCTCCGGATCGCGGCTGGCTCAGCGGCGCAGGGAGAGCAGCCGTCACCTCCTCAGCCCTCTGCTCATGGTCTGAGGAGGCACCCAACATCTCTTCATGAGGTGATGAGCCACGCCGGTGTGTTTAGCAGAATCGAATGCATTGCTGCAGGATTCTGTACAAACTTGGCACTATAGGAAAGTACAGAAACCTCAAACTGCCCCAGAAGCATGGACTTTGTAAGTGGGACTGCAGAAATGTGCAATAATAATGCTTCATGATGAAATGCTCTGAAGATTCGGTTAGCCTTCACACACACACACACACACACACACACACACACACACACACACACACACACACACACACACACACACACACAGCACTATGATGGGCGTTTTATCTGAGTTACTGTTAATCCCTGAAAAATAAGATCTGCTTGTCTCCTGGTGTAATTAGGACACTTCTTTTTTTTTTTTTTTTTTTTTTTTTCTTTCTTTTTAAAAACACTATATTTAATATTAAGGAAGGGGGGGAAAAAAGTGATATTTTTACATCAGATATACTGCCATGTACTTTATTGCTGAGTCAGGATTCCTCTAAAGGGGAAGAAGAACTAAATTCCTGGAATATTATTGAATCAAACAGCAATTATTTGTGCATGTATACTTTTTTCATCCTGTGCTCTAAACTTTCTAACTTTTAGTTGGGTAGAGCAGAGACCATTTTATGTGTTTAAATTTAATTTTTTTTTAATTTGCACTATTTTTGCCCTTTTAATTTGGATATTTTTGACAAATTCACAGGCTCCCCCCCCTCCCCCATTTAGTTATGTCTGGGGGTTTCCCCCCCTCTCTCTAGTGTTTGTGTCTGATATAAACACGCACTTTTACCCACAGTTTCATTTTATGTTTTTCATCTTAAGGTTCGGCTTATTGAACACATGATTGAGGTGAGATTTAAGAGACTGACGAACCCGAGAGACTTCTTAGTTTTAATGACTGTACTGTACGTGTCGAGCAAACTCTTTCAGTTCCTCTCACTCCATGCTGTTCCAGATATTAGTTTTGGGATTTTTATGCCCATACATCACAGTGAACACGATCAGCATGTGAATAATCACATGCCCTTTAAGTCTTAAAGCAAGACCCTTAATTATTGACGTAATTTAAATGGTGTGTTCACGCAGTGGGTTATTATAGAGAACCTTTTTATAATTTTTTTTTATTATTCTTCTGGGAGAGACCTTTTTTCCTCTTGTTTTTATTTATTTATCTTTTTAAGAATTTCATGCTCCACTGTGCATCTTCATATGACATTTGTTTAAGGAACTAAATTATTGTTGTATTTTTGGGTAAAGCACGAGTTTGTGCAGTGACACTCCAAATAAAGAGCATGAACAATTCAAACTCTGACTCCTCCACTTATTTAACCCCCCCCCCCCCCCCCCCACCAAAAAAAAAAGGTTTTCACACATTACGAGTGTATATTTTCTATATACGTGTTTGATAGAATAAATATAATGGCTGTATATTAAAGAAAATGTTAGTCTGGTTATGAACCTGTGTGAAATAATGAGGCTGTTCTAAGAATTTTAAGACAAATATTGGAAAATGGGTCACTTATGAGAAAGAATTAAACATAAAAAGCCGAACATGAAGTCTGTAATCAACGGAATTCCCGAAAAGGTCAAATGTACCATGATGCATTAGAAAGTGAGTATAGAAGAAAACTTTTATAACGGTTATGTGTTTTCTACCTTACAAACATGTATATAAATGTTATTAAATAAAAACTATTCAAAAATGTATGAAAATTGACGGTTCACGTTCAAGCAAAATGACTATTTTTGCGTGTAACACCTTGAACCATTGTTGTAAACCAATGGCATGCATCAGATCGGCAGGAAGTTGTTTACCTGGACGCTTCCTTTTGCATTAATGCTTGAATTCATTCAACACCATCATCCTTTTCCACAAACCGTGAAAACATGAACACCCCTATGAAATAATTGGAATATTCCACAACAGGAAGTTGCATCATCGTTTTCTGGAGAACATGAGATGAAGAAAAGTGAGTTCTTTCATTCTTTTTTTTTTTTAATTGCATTTATTTTGAATGATATTGACTGACATGGTCACTTTAAAAAAAAAAAAAAAAAGTTTCAAAAACACATTGTATTTGATGTTTCTATGCTAAAAATCTCAAATCTGTGCTCGTTTAAATTCAAATGCAGCCCATCAGCAGTGAAACATTTTCATTATTTAATTAAATTGTACATTCTGTATTGTTCTGGAATGTATTGTTTTTTAAATAAACCTTCATTTTTAGGAGTTACAAAAGCTAAATGGCACCCTGAGGTGTTGCAGATGGTCGTGCACACGCTGCTAAAGGAGGAAATATCGCTCACGGCACCTAGCAGGTTTTCTTCAACACCACACTCAGTAAGCAGATGAAGAAAAGCGCCGTCTTGCACAACAAGTACCACAGAGGAGCGTTCCCTAAATGAGAGAAATCACAAAGTACAGTTACATCAAATTACATTTCAAATCCAAGACTTGGAGGAACACGGTACTGAAACTGTCACACTCTTCACTGACGTGTATTAATATTAATATCGCATTGCACTGTGGGTTTGGGGCAAATCCTGGTCAAAATAAATACTTTATTGTTTATTTATTAAAGTTGTTTTTAAACGTCTGAAATCATCTGCATCATGTAAGTACAAGTTCTATAATTTGCTCAAAAATGACATTTTCTATAATTTTAGTAACCAACATTACACAAAATTGAGGTTTTAGACCTCAATTTGAACATTTGAACATTTATTACTACACTGGATATTTTTTCTCTCCAGGTATTTATCCTTTTTTATTACTAGACACAGACAATCTGTTTACTTTTCAATGTGATTTCACAAAAATCGAAATTCATATGACATGCAGTTATATTTAAACTTCAGAAAAAAATGACAGGAAAGGTGAAATATCTATTCCCTGTTATACGATCACAGTGAACCAAATCTAAAATGATTAAACCTGTTTTTATTTCCAGGCTTATTAAGCTAAGATAAGATAATAAGATTATTTCTATAATATATTTGGTTGATATTTGGTTTATTGTAATCTTACTCTTACAGGATTTTATTAGTACACGCAGTACTGTGCAAAAGTCTGTAAAGATGACTTCAGAAATAATGAATTCTTCTAATAATCTTTCTACTTACAAAAAAAAAATACGATAAAGAGCAGTAAACAGTAATAAAATAAACAAACTACATATTTGGTGTGACGACCCTTAGCTTTTTTGTTGTTGTTGTTGTTAAATTGAAGTCTCGGGTACAACGTGTGCAGGACATGAGCTGTAAGTGTTACTGAGCATCTTGCAGAACCAGCCACAGCTCTTCTTCGACTGTCGCACTCGCTTCCTATTTTTGCAGTAAAACCCAGCAGCCTTCATTGTGTGTTTTTGTCTGGAAAGTGTCTCTTACCACTTAATACGCTGCTTTCTTTACTGACGTACAAACGTTTTTCTGTAACATTTCATTTTGTGCTAGAAAACGAATGTTTGGAAATCTAAAACGTTCTTCTACCGACTCGATAACGTAGAAGTCGTAAAATAAAAATCTATAACAAAGTTTATACAAAATAAATAAAAATAGGGTTTTGCACAGTACTGTATATATCATTACTAGATTTATTCCACGTGCTACAGAAAAGCTTCATATCTGCTTCAGTACTACTGAATGAAAGAAATCAGATGAAATGCTGCTCACATGAAAACAGTGCGTTGCAGGTGGATTTCACTTCTGAGGGCGGCTCTGACACCCACGGAGCTGCAAATCACAGGTTTCTATTATTAATGCACTCGTTCAACACCTTGTTCTTTCTGTTCTTTCAGCAAGTCGTATACGGGGACTTGTACGGCGGCGGACGCTCCACACAAACAGATTCAAAAACACATAGAAATTTCATGGAAGGAGTCTCCAGTGCCAGCGCTTTGTAACAGTCAGAAGTACAGCTGTAGCTTTAAGTTTTCTGACATCTTCAGGACAGAGGAGTTTGTGCTTCTTTGTGGTTTCTCGGTAACACGGCAAGCTGCATTTTTTGTCGTTTTTTTTCTCTTATTAACTTCAAGAGAGAAAAAAACCGAGAGGCTGGTGAGGCAGCGACTGTTTATAGCTGCTATAACGTAAGAGAGAACAGGAACTAACCTGTTCCATGGATGTTTCTCAACGTTAAACGTATACAACTTTAAATGGATCAAAAGCATGATGTGATGTTCTTTAACACACAAGTGCTGTGGTGTAAGAGGAATAAAACACTTTGGATCATGCTGTTATGGGAAAATAATTAACTCTGGGGTGGTAACTGTAACATCTCTTCATCACGCCATGCTGTACTTGATTATTTTACTGTAAATAGCATGACACGGAGTGTTTTATTCCTTACTTATTACACGATCAGTTCACCGTGGTCTCACTTTACGCCATCCACTTACACACTTGATAAGAATTGTTGTCATATTGTTAAAATGGCAGCATGTTGTAAATAAACGCACGGCATCACTTACCCGTATCATTTTGTTTGTCTTTCGGCACGCGCTCGTCTGTGTAGACTGAAAGCGAACAATAAATGTGAACAATAAATACACTTTAAAGTGATTTAGTATAGCTGGTAACTAGCTGGTTATTTCGCATAGCAAGATTTCTGATTTGCATATTCATGCATATTCATAGTTCCTGGAGATGTTAACGAAGGTAAAAGGTGTACAGATGTTTCTAAGCCACTGTTAGTCTTTTCTTAAGTACTAGAAAAAAAATATTTTTACATTCATTCATTATTCTAGACAGATTGTTTTAATGATTTAAAACGACACGTTCCTAAATCCTACGTTTAGTGATATCTCCCATTTTATACATTTGATGTTGAAAAAAATGAAAGACAAACTGAAACAAACGCTAGTATTAAATATTAAACACGCTCGTGTTCGTGTTATGAATGTGGTTTTCTTCCATGTGATTAACGCTAATCGATCTGTTTAAGGATGGAAAACAAAAATATAGTCACAATCAGCAATCGTATCGCCATGGCAACAACATTTAAGGTGACATAAATTCCTTAGCAATTTAGATTCAAGGATATTTTGACATCATGTGCTGACAAATTTGGTTTGAATCAGATAAACCCTGTAGGAGGTATATTTAAAAAAATAATATAATTTTTTTTTTTTTTTTTTTAAAGTCACCTATCAAAACACCATAATCCAAATCCAACATGGCTGACTTTCTGTTAAGATAATGGATGGGATTGTGAATTTTGTCTGTTTTAAGAAAGTCAATACACCAAGGTCTAAACTTTTTTCCCCAAACTCTGATGCCCTGATGGTTCGCTCTTCTGATGGATGTGAAAAGTTTTGGGAGTTTTCACGTACGTCAAAAATGCAACAAAAAAAATATTTAAAAATTCTGAAGGAAGATAAATGAATAATAATCGTGACAGATACAGTAGGACACTTCATACGCTTTTCCCTTCGTGCTTGGGACCTAAATAATCTTAAGCACGCGCGTTAC
This sequence comes from Ictalurus furcatus, assembly GCF_023375685.1. Lineage (NCBI taxonomy): Eukaryota > Metazoa > Chordata > Actinopteri > Siluriformes > Ictaluridae > Ictalurus > Ictalurus furcatus. The sequence goes on from NC_071271.1 coordinate 21,585,747, forward strand.
GTTACTCACCGATGTTGACCTTCACAGAGGAGATGACATCCGGCGGGTCGCTCTGGCACTTGTACTGTCCCGAGTCGTTGTGTTGGACTGCAGGAATAAGCAGGGACAGAACGATGGTGTGTTTGGACTTTGGACAATCTCTGAACAGACTCAGCTCACTCAGCAGCTGTTTGTTTTTCAGCAGCTGGACTCTGTAATCCGAGGTGAGGCAGGTGAAATTACAGGTCAGTTTGAAGCGCTGCCCAAACGTCACGTTCACGTACCCATTCTCGGACATAGAGACGGAGCTGGGACACTCGTCTGAAATGATCAGCGGTAAGCACAAGAGTGTTAACAATAAAGCTTTTAAAGCGGAGCATAAACATGCAGCAAAATTCATTTAATCCAAGCTAATGATTATTTATGATGTCAGTCACAGGGTAAGATTGTTTGTGGCCTGTGCATCATCAGACATGTTTAGGAAAGACTGGTTTCAAAGGGAAATCGGAGATTTGATCATAATTATTGAGTATTAATCGACTGAATTACACTTAACAGCAAATTTAAGTGGCTGTTCTGTATATTTCTGTATAATAATAAAAATAATAGTAATAATAATAATTGTGAATACATGTGAAATGTTTTATAATTATGGTTATATAATAAAACTTTTAAATAATAATAATTTTAAAATAATAATATACACCCTACATATACCCTACAATAACACACCCTAATAAAAACAATGCACTGAACCTGAACCATTTACGACCTAAATTTAAATGAAAACTGTAAATTAAGATTTTAAGTTTAAACATAATCTGTAGATTATTAACTAAATTTAATTTAAACTGTAAACTAGGATTTTATTTAAGCTATAATTTAGGATTTAAGTTTAAACCAAACCTGAGCGTTAGAACTTAAGTTTACGTTTAACCTGTAAATCTGGATCAGTTTCGTGGATAAGTTGACTTATGATCCATGCCGACCCTTAAACTGTTCATTTAGGATCTAAGACTAAATTAAACATGTATCTGATTTTTTTTATGATTATTTATTTTTTTATCTGAACCTGTAAATCATGTTTTAAGTCAAAATACAACTAATGAATTAGGATCTAAAGCTAAACCGAGTGACTGGTGAATTTAGATTAAAGTGTAGCCTGAAATCTGGATTATGACGTCTGAATGAATCCTTACATTACCACAAAGCTTGGTTTTTTTGTTGTTGTTTTTTTGTTTTGTTTATTTACTTTAAAAAAAGAAGAAGAAAAAATCTCGTCCACTCGAGACTCACCTTTCGCGTTGCAGGGAAACAGGACCAGAAAAATGATCACGAAAAACCACATGCTCGGTTCAGACGTCGTACAAATAAAACTTATAGAAAGATAGAATAGTAAAAGGCTTTGATACAACTCACAGAGCACAGACACAGGATGTAACCAGTGGAGGCTTTGTGCATTTATCAGCTGATTGACAGAGAGATAAAATAAAAATAAAAAACACCTAAACTTTAATACACACACACACACACTTATCCAAATAACACTCACTTCCTTCATTCTTGTGCTGTTTCTTTATTTCCCACGAGATTGTATGATACTGTACATTGCTATGAAGGTACAGTAAAAAGTAAACAGGAAATCTAGGTAGATTCCATATGCGGTGCTTTGCATGAAATCTACCAGATTTAAAAAAGTTAAAGTAGCTTTCACAAAGAAAGTGGCTTAATTTACACATTAATGCTATTGTGAGTGAATATTAAGAACCAGGATATGTTTAATAAGTCACTCAATTCAGAGTTTTATTTTATTTAACAGGTGCAGTTTCCATGGCAACAAAACAATGTAGAAATAACACTCGACTAGGTCTTCACATTGTTCATTTGGGTCTGTTTGGATAAAAACAGCATAAAGATGGCTGTCAGTTTGTAAGTAAATGTAAAGAACTGGTACAGTGTGTGTTTACAGTACTGTATATTAGCTTACTTAATGTTATGCACAGTGTCAGTGTTTTTTAATGCTATAAAATAGATATACAGTAAATAGAAAATAAATACACACCCTTTTAAAATGTTTACAGTTTTGTTGTGTCCGGTTCGGTAGACTTCATGGATTTAAATGGGATTTGTTTTCCCTTATCCAAATGACATAACTGAAATTTCCTCATTTTTTTAAGAATACACCCCAAGGTTGTATACTTAAAGTTGTATACTTACAACCTTGTGTATACATACAAGATTGGCACACCTGGATTTGGAGATCTTCCCGCTTGGAGAACTCTACAAGCTGGGAGAGGTTGGTTGGTTTTCGTTGATGGACAGCAACTTTCAAGTCATTCCATAAATGTTTAATTGGACTTAGGTCAGGGCATTGACTAGACCACTCCAGAACATCCACCTTGTTCCTATGTAACAAGCCACTTCGTGGTAGGTTTGGCCTTATGCTTGGGGTCATTGTCTTATTGAAATCTGAATTTTTCTGACCCATTTTCAGACACAATTTCTTCTCCAGAATCTTCCTGTACTTGACTCCATCCATTCTCCCCTCATTCTTGACAAGTTCCCAAGTCCCTGCAGATGAGGAACATCCCCACAACATTATGCTTCCACCACCATGCTTCACAGTCAGAATAGGCTTGTTTTAGAAATGGGCCTTGATCACCAAGATCTAAAATATTATCTAATTGATGCCTATAAACCAGTGGAAAGATATCTATCTATCTGTCTATCTATCTATCTATCTATCTATATATGTATCAAAGTTGTTGCCATTGTCCAGAATGTAATTAAAACTGCAGTTAAGGGAAACTGTGGAGGTCTGCAAGACTGCATGGAAGACTCATCAGATAGAAACTTACTTGCAACCTCATCGCAAAAGTCCATATCTGATGTATGCAAAACAGCATCTAGATAAGTCAGAGACATTATGCTGTGGACTGGAAGTAAAAATGCAACTCTTTGGCTAGAGTCACCAAAGTTATGTTTGGAGAAGAAAGAAGGCAGAATCTGATGAAAAGAACACCTTGTAAGTTGTCAAGCAAGAGGCTGGAGCTATTATGCTTTGAGGTTGTGTGGCAGCCAATGGCATGGGAAACATTGCACAGGTAGATGAAAGAATGAATTCCGGTAAATATCAACAGGCCAATGATCCAAAACATACCTAAAATCCACCATTAACTAATTCAAAAAGCTGAAGCTTATGGAAAGGCCCTCTGAGTCCCCTGACTTAACCATTATTGAAAATATGTAGGTAGATCTTAAAAATGAAGTGCTTGCAAGATAGACCAAGAACATCTCAGAGCTAGAAGCTTTCAACAACGTAGAGTAGGTGAAAATTCCTAAAACAAGAACAGAAGTGTGCTGTGATATCTGCCAAAGGGGGTATTACTAAGTACTGACTTATTAGGGTGTCCAAACTTTTGCACATGCCACAATTACTTTTTTTTTCAAAAATATAAACTAACTGTGCACTAATGTTTGCAGACTTTTTAAAGAGCTTGTTTCAGGTTGTGTAAATCTAATATTATATACACATAAAGGAAGGATTCGAACCCCCAACCCTGAAGGTGCAAGGTAAATGTGCTAACCACTAGGCCACCATATATGTACAGCATGTGTGCACAGAGCTTGCATGTTCTCCCCAGGGGTTTCCTCCGGGAACTCCACTTTCCTCCCCCAGTCCAAAGACATGCATTTCCAAATTTTCCATGGTGTGTGAATATGTTTGCGATTGTGCCCTGCGATGGGTTAGCACCCCATCCAGGGTGTCCCACGCCTTGTGGCCAGAGATCATATGCTCCAGGCTCCCCCATGACGCTGTGTAGGATAAGTGGTACAGAAAACAGATGGATGGAAAGCAGAGGAGGTATACCAATTCCATCCTGACTGGATCAGCTCAACCTGGACCAATATGTAGTCCGCCTCATTTCAGCAGCCACGAGACTACATTGACGCCCTGTCGAGTAAGCCACCTGGGAGTAAGCACCTGGGAGTAAGCCGTCGAGTAAGGCTGGATCATCCTCCCACAAGGAGCCTGGATCAATCTCAACCAACAGAGCTGGCACTGGCTGTACCCAGAGGTACCTCCATATGCCTGGTGCTGTTTCATCGGTCTCTGGTGCCTGTGGAGCTCCCCAGACAATCAGCGATACCATCCATGACTGCAGCATCTACAGACCCCAGAATGGTGTTTGCGGTTTGATGATGCTGGACGACGACTGAACTGACTGGCTGTCATCGGACCTGCCTGTGTGATGCTGATTATACAACCAAAACAGAGGAGGTACTTTCAATTACATACTATATATATACAAACATACATACATACACACACACATATAAACTAAAAATTTTAGTAATCCAGTCTGCATTTTGTCTATTTGAAGAATAATGAGATAATGAGAATAAACCCCAAATATAGGATCCTATATTTAGACAGATTATTAATGATTGATTATTAAGGCAAATGTGATCATTAAAGTTTTATCTGAAAAAATACAGTTATATATTCCATGTTTTTTTTCTTTACATATTAATCTCTCCTTATTATTACATGATTTCTCTCATTTAATTGAACTATAATCGGTTCTAAAAGTACACAATGTTCTAAGTTGGATCTTTACATGTTTGCGACCTTATTAACTTCACCATAGCGATTCTCGCGTAGATTTACGCGGAGTGGATTCACAAAGCCATACTACGGCAGTTTCCCAGCGTAAGCCGCTGAACAGAGCCGGACGCTGCGTAAGAAAACTGGCGCTAGCAGCCGAGCGGCGACCGTCAGTGCGAAGAAAATGAAAATGGCTTCAAGAAATTGGGTGTTAAAAACGACACAAACGGGACTTGTTACAAACTTCTAATGCACGATTTTAGGTAAAAAGCTGTCTAATCTCTTCTATAATGTTTACACCTGATGGATGAGGTTTAGAATTTAATTTCAGAATTATATATATTTTTTGCATCGATCGGATTTAAGGAGTTGCCCGGTATTGAAAGCTAACTGACGGTACAGTGCTAGCTTTATACTGAGCTAACAATTACAATATTATGCATGTGGCATGAAAACAGACGCTATTTGTTTTTATTTGTTTAAAGTTTTGTTCATTTTGCGAATGTCTCCAGTTGCTATTTTTTGCTTTCTGTCTTGACTAGCTAGGCTTTATTTTTCCCCTATCCGTATTCCGACAAACTCCACCTTCTGAGCCAGGATTGGCTAGTAATATCCGGCGCGCTGTATTTTAATTAGATAGTCCTCTTATGAATGGAGATACCATCCAATCCCGTCGTAGGAGGCGGGTTTTGTGAAAACGGATGGAATAAAAAAATTATGCTAGTTTGAACTTTGCTAGTTTACCAAATCCGTGGGCCACATATGAATGCAAAAGTGTGTTTGGATAATATTAACATTCAGCTTTAAAAATTAATTATTAAAAATTTCAGCGTTTGTTGGATTGACATCTCTACTTTTATTTGAAATGTTGCTTATATTTAAATTATTTAATTATAGAAAACTGTAGCTGTTTTGCTAGGTGCTTAGCTGCTAAGGCTGAGTCGAACAGCTTGCAGAGAGTTGGATTTATTTTATTGGTTTTAAAACATAAAAAATTTACATGTTTAAAAAATAAATAAATAAGCAGGTCAAATTGCTGTAAACTATTAAAAATGGAGGCAAAATCCACCGTTGTTGTTTTGTCTTGCTAACCGGCTCTCTGTCTAAACTAGCCTCCTAGCTAAACCTGTTATATAAGTTACCTGATTAAATTTTAGATTATAATTTGATAAATATTTATTAATATCGCCAGATAAACAAACTGCATTTGATAATTAATCGTAAATAAGCAATCTGTTCGATATTTAGCTAGCATCTAGAACTTTTCCCTCATTCCTACACATGTTGTACATGTCTGTACATGTCTGTACATGTTTATTAGATTTTATTGTTGCAAGTTTATTATTATTTGTATTTATTGTTTTTTTAATGTTTAATTTTGTTTATTTAATGAATAAACAAAGTTATTAAAGTGGAAGACATCTGGTTCAGGGGCTGCTTTATCTTTTTTTGAGGAATTACTGCTTTAAAAATGATCTAACTAACTAAATAACCGTAGCAAATTAGATTAAAAAGAAACAAATATATATATTAAGAATTAATTAATAAAATAAATGCTGCAAAGACGTATACGGATAATTATTTTACATTACGGAGATCAGAAATGTTTTCTTTAGCAAACCAACGCTCATATTTGCATATTATGATGATTTGAACAATATCTTGTCCTATTTCGCGTTGACTTTACTCGTTTTAAAATCGAGTTTTAGTGCCGTTACCTCACTAGACGACATGGTAACACAACATGTTGTAATTTTAGTTTCTACGGTAACAAGAATACTGATTTTAACAAATCTGTATGAATTCAGAAGCCGGTCTGTGCAAAAAAAACAAAACAAACCACACACGTCTCCAAATGTGAGGGTGCCATTACTTTAATCTTTCGTCAAAACGAAGAGACTTTGGCACATAGACCTTATCACGTGATGTTAAAACGCAACAAACCAAAGAACTTTGTATTTTTTTCCTGCATGTTCTTTTTTTTTTTTAGCATGAAAGGTGTGATAAAGGTAGGGTATGTTAGCGTAAACCCTATGTAGGGAGCGTACGCAGTGAATAGGAAGCCAGCTTGAACGAGCTAAAAATGCGCTTTTGTTGCATTTTAACATAATTTGTTCTTGTATTTTTTAAAAACGTATTTTTAGTAGCACGTTCGCCTCACACCTCCAGGGTTGGGGGTTCGATTCCCACCGTGGACATGCACACACCGTGTGTGTGCGGAGTTTGCATGTTCTTCCCGTGCTGTGGGGGTTTCCTCCGGGTACTCCGGTTTCCTCCCCCAGTCCAAAGACATGCATGGTAATCTGATTGGCATGTCCAAAGTGTCTGTAGTGTATGAATGGGTGTGTGAGTGTGTATGTGATTGTGCCCTGAGATGGATTGGCACCCTGTCCAGGGTGTACCCCACCTTGTGCCCGATGCTCCCTGGGATAGGCTCCAGGTTTCCTCGTGACCCTGAAAAGGATAAGCGGTATAGAAGATGGATGGATGGTATTTTCAGTAACCCTGCGTTCACTAATCGACAGCGATTATTTTAAAAAATGAATAATTTCGGTCACTCTGGTAGGTCACGATAAGTACTTTAGTTGGACTATATATCGTTCCAGAAATAATTGCGATAAACGATATTCTTGTCATTTTAAGACTGTTTTATGCCACCGATATATACGATAATATAATAACATAATAATGCATGTACACCCTTTGAAATCACGACAAACTTTTCATCTTAAGGATGTTCAGATGTTGGGATTGTGATGTGAAAAAATGGTTTTTGTCTTCTGACGAACATATTCTTTAAAGTGCACCTATTATGGATTTTCAAATATTACCTTTCGTGTAGTGTGTTCTGTACGTAGCTGTTTGTGAACGTAAAAATGTCTGAAAGTTTAAAAAAATCAAAGCGCACGACAAACTGAGTTATCGACTCGCAAAAGAAGGAAGTGATTCTGAACAGCTGAAACGAGTCGTTAGTGATTCCAGACTTACTTCCTGTACTAACCTACGTAGGTTTGTAACAAAAAGCCCCGCCTCTGCTCTTCATCGGCTGCTCGCTGACATCGGTAGACCTATCACAACAGACTGGGACATCTGACCAATCAGAGCAGAGTATTTTTTTTTAATCAAAAATCTAAAAGGTGTGCATCATACTTGACACCTACAGGAACACTTTCCAGTGTGACTGTTTTGTGACTGTAAGTCATTCTCTTCAAATGCTATTGAGCTTTAAACTATGATATATTTTGTGTATATGTCCATACGGTATAAAAACATCACAAAGTTTAGATATGATTTGACAGTTTATTTAATTAAATATCAAAAATCTCAAAGGTGTGCATTATAGCTGACACCTAGATGAACACTTTACGGTTGGTTTTATCATCCCCTTCAAATGCTATTGAAGTTAGAAACATGTATAACAATGTCATATGTAACTTTAGAGACGGTCCCTTAATTTGCGCATAGTAACTACTATGTTACTATGCGCAAATTAAGGGACCGTCTCTAAAGTTACATATGACATACGCCCCAGAGTAACATGTTACAATAGTATCGGCAATCCATTGCTCTTCCTGTGAGACCCGGATGTGAAGATTGGAATTTTAAGACCTGAATTTGTGAGGTTGAAAAATAATGTGTTGAAATATTACCTGATGAATAATGAAGATGGTATTTTAACAACTGAATATTTTGGAACCATACTTTAGGAAGGTGAATATGTGTGCATTGAATTTTGAATGCTGGAATTTTTTCAATCAAAATATACAAGCCCAATGAATTGAAGAGGAAACTAATTCAAGCATTGTTATTGCTGTGTTTTTTTTTTCTTTCTTTCAATTTGTGTCAAACCGCTGGGCAGAAAAATTCAAGTATTGTCATTGCGATATGTTTTTATTCAATTTATGTAATTCAACAGGCCATTTTGCCCTGAGGACGTTTGTCACTCTTACATGTCCATATACATAGTGCATAGTGTAAGTGTATAGTACGTCATTTAGGACACAACTTCAGTATTTAGTCTCCGAGGCGTGTTTTCGGAACAGAAGTAACGTCATGAGTAAACGGATCCCGTGTCGCACGCAGACCGTCTAATTAATAACGCGATTCATTGACAACGATTTTCATAATCGGTTATTATCGATTTTATCGACTAGTTGTTGCAGCTCTATTCATAAGACCCAGAAATCAGCTCGTGCAGAAACCAGGCTTGCATAAAGGATATATATATATGTTTTATATACGTTTCTCCATCACCGCTAGCACATTTGTAGCTGTCGTGTGAGATCGGCATTGCTTCACGTCGTCCTCCTATTGGTGGATTTCAGACGAGCGTCGTAGCAGCGCTCACAAATTTCTCGTGCTGACGGCAGGTCTTTGAGCCGTTAATCCGAGCACATCGTACATCATATCCTGTAGAGTATCATGCGCTTTCTGAGACGCCAATCTCCAAACACGATCGTCATCTTCTGCTGTAGAAGTACGACTGTCGACGACTGTCTATGATACTGCGATCATTTCAGAAAACTTCTGACGTTTCGCTGACGAAGCCTCTGTCCTGAGTGAGCACAAAATGAATATCTTCTCATCGAGAAGGCTCTGATCGTGATTTCTGGTTTACTGCGTCTTTATTCTCGCCGTATTTTTACGCTTTGGTCAGAGAGACGCGAGCAGATCGCCGTCCTTTTTAAAACTCCAGAGTCCTTCCAGGGTGGTATCACAGCACTGTTGAAGTCTGGATTCTGATTGGTCGGAAGGTCTTGATGAGTTTTCTAGATCAGCTGTGCTGAGTGTAGCTCGGCGGACGCTCCGTGGGAAACGGATTTATCGCTGATACGGTGAAGTTTTCTGTAAGGAGACGTTTTATTTAACATTTATGGGAAGGCGTCTCCGGTGTCAGAGGTAACGCTGTAGCTTTAAGTTTCCCGACATCTTCAGGACCGAGGAGTTTACGCTTCGTTGCGCATGTTTCTCAGTTGAGAACAGGAACTAAGTTGTTTCTCGGATGTTTCCACAACATTAAATGTAACTATAAATGGATGAAGAGCACGGCATGTCATTCTTCAATGAATAAAAAAAACTTTAATAATTATTGAGAACCTTCGGTATAAGAGGAATAAAGCGCTTCAGAATGTGCTGTTATAGGAAGATAATCGACTCCGGGTTCAAACCCTTCACGTCGATTGTTTTGCTTAAGCAGCTTGTTAGTTATGATTAAATAACTAGTTATTAGTTAGTTATGAATCTTTTTTTTTTTTTTGAAGATTTGAGCTTATCGCGGAGAGGAAGAAAGTCTGATTCGTCTTCTGTGAATGAATCGAGCCTGATTATAACCTCTTAAGCCTTTAGAACCTTGGAATGTAAATGTTTTTTTCCCCTTTCTTGATAGAACAAACCAAACGAAAATTCCCTCCAGGTTTATGTTAATAAAAGGTAAATTAGCGTCATATCGTGTGTAAATTGTTAGTCATAGATCAGCTCACGTTTCCTCACCAACGTCTTGTCCTCCATGTTCGGTTTTCTCGCTTATCTCTGAGAGCAGTGACCCGATTGGTCGGGAGATTTAAAAACGTCCATCTGAGTTTTTTCTTTTCCCGCCATGACCAAAAAGCTTTTCGTAGGATTATATGTAGGACGGGGAAAAAAAGAGCGTTTGTGTGAGAGGTTTAAGTCTACCATGCACATCCGTAAAACGAATTCCCCACCCATGACGCAGTTGTTTAAATGTTGCTTCACTAAAACACCGCTCTATTTTCTTTTGCAGATGCTCATAAACCGTCTCCTGGCTCTAAACCCGAGGAATGAGCGACGCAGTTTCACCAGCTCACCAGGAGGGGGCGACGAGGACGGGACCCTCGACTGGGCCGCGTCTCAAGTCCAGTAGCTAGGATCGTATCCTGATGGCGAAGCAAAAAGATGCTGCTTTGAAACTCGGGAAATCCTGCGTTTTGAACCGGATGGTTATTTTCCGTGGACGCACTCGTACGGCCGATTAAAGACGGTCGACGTTGAAGGTTTTCTCTTCGTACTGCATATCTTCCTCTCCTTCGTCCCTCCTCCTCCGCCCTCCCCCCTTGCCCCCTGTTGTGCTTGACGTTTTGGTGGCTGTGTGGTTTGTATGGCAGCGGCGTAACCGTGGAGAGGCCGGGGTATCACAAGCTTATGGATTTTGATAAGAGAGGTGGCGGTGGAGGTGGAGGGAAAGGGGACGCGGAGGAAGGGAAGAAGATGTCTAAGACCGGAGGGAGCAGGTCCGGTCACACCGGTCGCACTTCGGCGCCCAACTCGGGCGTGCTCATGGTCGGACCAAACTTCCGCGTGGGGAAGAAGATCGGCTGCGGGAATTTCGGCGAACTTCGGCTCGGGAAGAATCTCTACACCAATGAATACGTAGCCATAAAACTGGTAAGAAACGTGTGCTACGGCTTTTTTGGTACGGGTGCACAGCCGTCAGTACCCTTTTATTTCCCCCCCCGGTGAGAACGAGAACGTGTTTTGTTTTCTCGGTACTCAACGATACTGAAACTGAAACGACTTGGTGATCGACTTTAATCAAGTCAGGGAACTTTTTTTTTTAACTCTGTAAAGGTTTTTAGGTTTAAATAGTGGCCCTGAAATGCACAAACATTAGCGAATTGATTTTAAAAGACGACCTACATCAGTTAGCTTGGATTGGGTAGCTAGGATTTCAGCGGGGAATTTTGGACCGGTACCAGTATCGATTAACGATGCATCCCGAATTTCCTGAATATTTAGACGAGTTACTTAATCCTAAAATTAGCTGAACTTGTACTAGAGACTTGTGCTAGAGATTAGGGCTGGGCGATGTGACGATATAACTTCAACATCATGATTCAATTATGTCCCTGTATTTTGTCCCCCCCCCCCCCCTCCCCCCAAGATATCATCATATATTTTTATTACATTTTGAAAGTTTATATATGTAAACTTATATATTATATACAGGTGCATCTGAAAAAGGTGTTAGCTGGTGTGTGGTGGGCGTTCTGGTGCACTATGGCTGCCATCGCATCATCCAGGTGGATGCTACACATCAGTGTGAAGCGCTTTGAATGTCTAGTAAAGCACTATAAAAATGTAACTTTAAAAAAACAAAAATTAGAATATCGTGGAAAAGTCTTTTCCGTAATTTAATTCAAAAAGTGGAACTTTCATATATTCTAGATTCATTACACATAAAGTGAAAAATTTCAAGCCTTTTTTTGTTTTAATCTCGATTACGGCTCACAACTCACGGAAATCAAGCATCCAGTATCTCTAAATATTAGAATGCGGCGTGGCATGGAGGCGATCAGCCTGTGGCACTGCTGAGGTGTTCCGGAAGCCCAGGTTGCTTTGATAGCGGTCTTCAGCTCGTCTGTATTGTTGGGTCTGGTGTCTCTTGTAGATTCTCTATGGGGTTCGGGTCAGGCGAGTCGGCTGGACAATCAAGCACAGTAATACCACGGTCAGTAAACCAGTTACTAGTAGTTTTAGCACTGTGGGCAGGTGCCGAGTGCTGCTGGAAAAGGAAATCAGCATCTCCATAAAGCTCGTCAGCAGATGGAAGCATGAAGTGCTCTAAAATCTCCCGGTAGACGCTGCATCGACTCTCGACTTGAGAAAACACAGTGGACCAACAGCAGATGACATGGCACCTCAAATCATCACTGACTGTGGAAACTTCACACTGGACTTCAAGCAACTCGGATTCTGTTCCTCTCCACTCTTCCTCCAGACTCCAAGTGAAATGCAACGTTTACTTTCATTTACCAACAAACAGCACCGCGAAAGACCGCACAGTTGCAATTTCGCCAGTTCAACTAGTTTTCCGTAAAGAAAGCACAGAAAACTCCGCAAGCCGCATCACAATTAAAAAAAAAAAATCAGCAAAATCAAGCGTAAACATTCTTTTAAAAAAAAAACTGTGAAATCCTGTACGGACCGCACATACAGACTGACTGGGTGCATTTGTTGTTAGAATTTTGTTCTTGTAGTTTAAATCTTCGAAAAATAAATAGTAAAATGTTAACGTTAATGTAAACACGATTAAGGTTGATTTGTTGTTGATTTATTTATTTATTTATTTATTTATTACAGATCTCTTTTTATTTTCCTTTTTTTTCAGCGTTAAAATGTCATTTTTGTAGCCATTGAACAAACTCGCCATCAAACTCGGTTCTTATTTTATTTATTTAATTAATTATTTATTTATTTCCATTTTTGCCGTCAGCTTGTTAGCTAAACTATACGCCGTGAAACGTATCGCGTATCGCAGAAACGTCCTCGAGTACCGAGATGTGACGTTTTCGTCACGTCTGCTCTCATCCCTGACTATAGCTATAACTTCAAACAGTGAATAAAGAAGGAAAAATGTTTTCCACAATGTCACGTACGTATAAAGCGTGGTCTAAACAGGATCTACATTGTTTTTTTTTTTTTTTTTTAATTCATTCTCTTTCTTTCGACGCTGCTGCTAAGACGAGTTGAAAACCGTATCTATCAGTTTATTTCTGTTTAAAGTAATCGGCTCGTGCCGACACACGTTACTCGTGTTCATTCTGTTATTCACACGCATCAGAGATATGAGGGATGATATAAAGCTGTTTATATTAACGTCCATTCCTACTCATTCTGCAGTGGAGACGTCGACACGTTTAACGCTCTTTTCCCCCGAACAGGAGCCGATTAAATCCCGAGCGCCGCAGCTCCATCTGGAGTACCGGTTCTACAAACAGCTCGGTACCTCGGGTGAGTCCGTGTTCATTTCCCTCAACACAGTCACCTGGAGTTAACACCTGTTTATGAAGAGTTTACTGCACTGCCTCTGTCTCTCTCAGCTCAGGCTGACCTCCAGCAGGATTAAACAGCCGAATACCTCCCTTCTAATACCGCAAAATAATCATCATCATAATAATCAGAGGAAGAAGAAGAATGGCCAAACCAACGCTCGTTATTGAGCTGTTTCCGTTTTTATATTTTCTCTCGTGCAACCGTTCTTTCTTTCTGTCTTTCTTTTCTGTTCATGCTTTTTATCTTTCTTTCTTTCTTACATTCTTACTTTCTCTCTCATTTCATTCCTGCTTTTCTTTCTAGCCCTCGTTTCTTCCATTCGTTCTTTATTTCTGCAATTCTAGCTTTCTTTCTCTCTCTTTTTTTGCTTTCTTGTTTCTGTCTTTCTTTCTTGCTTTATTTCTTTCATTCTAGATTTCTTTCTTTCTTTTTTTTTGTTCTTGCATTTCCAGCTTTTTTTTCTTTCTTGCTTTTCATTTTTGCTTTTTCTTGCATTCTTTATTTCCTTCATTCTAGCTTTCTTTCTATCTTACTTTTTTTTTGCCTTCTTGTGTTCAGTCTTTCTACCTTTCTTTTTGTTCTTGCTTGCTTACTAGCTTTCTTTTCTTCCATTCTTTCTTTCTTTCTGTTTTCTTCTTGCATGTCTAGCTTTTTTTTCTTGCTTGCTTTTTCTTCCATTCTTTATCTCTTCCATTCTTTATCTCTTCCATTCTTTCTTCCTTTCTGTTTTCTTCTTGCATGTCTAGCTTTTTTTTCTTGCTTGCTTTTTCTTCCATTCTTTATCTCTTCCATTCTTTCTTTCTTTCTTTCATTTTTTTCGCTTTCGTTCTTTTTTGTTCTTGCATTTCTAGCTTATTTTCTTGCTTGCTTTTTCTCTGATTCTTTATCTCTTTCATTCCAGCTTTCTTTCTTCTTTGTTTGCTTTCTTGCTTCTTGTTCTCAGGCAATCTTTTCTTCCACTTTAAAATTTTTTCTTTCTTATTTCCAACAAAGCCATTTTCTTGTTTCTAGTGTCCTTGATTTCTGTTTTTCTCTTGCTGTCGTTTTTTTAAACATTAACTGGCGTAATAGAACAAGAACAGATAATGATGATGATGATGATGATGATGAGGGTAATCAAAATACAATCTGCCGGACTGTGTGTATAGGATGTGGGTGTTCCCCCCCCCCCCCTCTCTCTCTCTCTCTCTCTGTGTTTCTGTGGAATGGTGTGTGTTGATGTAGAATAGAGATTTGGGGCAGTTTCACGCTATAAACACACTCTCCACATCCTCCTCCTCTGAGCGCGGTGTTAATCAGCGCACGCTCCTCGTGTGTTCGTCCTACGCTCGGCGTGATAAGACCGGAGACAGATTACAGCTCATGTCTGGACGACGCCGACGGAAACGTGTGGGGTTTCCGATCAGACAGAACCGAAACAAACACGACGCTGTGTTTCTGTACGCCAGGCGTGTAGGAATAACACCGAAATAATCATCAGAATGTTGCACACATCCTCTGATTAAAGTGGTTCATTACCATCGGCAGTCAAAATATAACGTTATATTTAAATATAAATTTCAATTTAAAATATAAATTTATATAGCTATAAATACATAATATAGTTTAGCCCCTCCCCCTTTATGATCTAATGCTGAGTCCAATGTTTGCTTGTTTTCATACATTGTAACAAAATTTTGTGTTGTTAATTTGTGTGTGTTTGTGTGTGTGTGTGTGTGTGTGTGTGTGTGTGTGTGTGTGTGTGTTCACAGAGGGTGTTCCTCAGGTGTACTACTTCGGTCCTTGTGGGAAATATAATGCCATGGTGCTGGAGCTTCTGGGGCCGAGTCTAGAGGATCTGTTCGACCTGTGTGACCGAACCTTCTCTCTCAAAACTGTGCTCATGATCGCCATTCAGCTGGTGAGCCTGCAACATCACACACACACACGCACACATGCACATCTGTCACCCGTGACATCATCCGCAGTGCATCGAAATAGTGATTAACACGACCGTTCATTACCATGCAGCATGAATAGTAAATATTCCAGATGTTTTACAGCGCCGCCGCTTGCAGTTACGTAAATGTTTAGCGAGCATCCGTTGTGTTCGGAATGTTTCTACAAGATAACACGGATGGAGTTCGTTCACACCCGCAGCCTGATCTACAGAGACGTGAAGCCGGAGAACTTCCTGGTGGGCCGGCCGGGCAGCAAACGGCAGCACACCATCCACATCATCGACTTCGGCCTGGCCAAAGAGTACATCGACCCCGAGACCAAAAAACACATCCCGTACCGGGAACACAAGAGCCTGACGGGCACGGCGCGCTACATGAGCATCAACACACACCTGGGCAAAGGTACGGAGAAACGAAATATACAGGACGGGTATTGTTTGCTGCTTTAAACTGACTTGTTTTGCAATCTCAAGAGCATCACACACACACACACTCACACACACTCACACACACTCACTCACTCACTCACTCACTCACACTCTCACTCACACATTCACTCACTCACACTCACTCACTCACTCACTCACTCACTCACACACACTCACTCACTCACTCATTCGTATACGTCGTGGTGTTCTCTCCCGCAGAACAGAGCAGGCGGGATGACTTGGAGGCGCTTGGTCACATGTTCATGTATTTCCTGCGAGGCAGTCTGCCCTGGCAAGGCCTGAAGGTACATTGATGACTCGAAATGAATGAATACACACACACACACACACAAGGCACCGTTTCATGCAGCCACATGACATTTAGAGCCTGTCATTTAACATTTTTCTTCTTGACGTATCTCCGAGTTAAACAGCATATTTGTGGGCGGGACTTTGGTGTTATCCTTCAGAATTTGTTTGGTTTGTGAAGAGTGGCGTGTCTTCACTGATTGGTTATTATTATTTTTAGCCCACAGAAATCCGAGGTCGTCCGAGTGTTGTCTTTTGAAAAGGAGCTTAGTACAGATGAAGTGATCGCGATCCAAATATAAACAACATAATGTTATAAAGGTGTAATGTGTTTTTCTTTCTAAACAGCGGGGAATTTTTCCTGACCAATGGTTTTTGTTTTTTTGTTTTTTCCCCCCTAAGTGATCCCGTTGATTAAGTCACTGTGACGTATCTCGGTTAGAGTAACCACCAGCTGCACCAACACCGTCGACTGACCTCGTTTAAAAAATAATAATAATAAAGTGAAAGTTTGGTTGTTTTTTGTGATTTTTTTTGTTATTTTGTGATATTTTGCTTGTAGCTTGTTTTTTTAATAAAGTTCTCATCTCAGAGGCGAGTATAAAAACAATGTGACATTTGGTGGCACTGTTAATGAGAATCTGATTATCTTTCTCTCTTTCTCTCTCTCTCTCTCTCTCTCTCTTTCGCTTTCCTCTTGTCTCACGGTCTTATCTTCAACTTTGCAATCTTTTAGGCCGACACGCTGAAAGAGCGCTATCAGAAAATAGGAGACACCAAAAGAGCGACTCCTATCGAAGTGCTCTGTGAGAGCTTCCCAGGTCAGTTCCATCGACCAGAGATGATAGAGTGACTAACGATGGTGGAACTGTTCCTTCACGACCAGTCTAGTAACACTTAGCGCAGGATGCCTGTCTATCTTTCTTCTTTTGTTTTCTTACAGAGCAAATCCAGTGACCCCCTGTAATGCAGGTAGATGCTAGAGGTCGATAGTGGATTTTACCGATAACCTATTAATCACCCGATTAATTAGTTTTTTAAAAAAAATACTGAATGAAATGATAATGATAAGTCTTTATTGAGCACACATACACTGCATACCCGAGCACGTCAGGAAGTTGGGGTCAGAGCACAGGGTCAGCCATGATACAGCGCCCCTGGAGCAGAGACGGTTAAGGGCCTTGCTCAAGGGCCCAACAGTGGCAGACTGGCAGTGCTGGGGCTTGAACCCCCGACCTTAAGATCAGTAACCCAGTAACCCACCACGCCACCACTGCTGAACTTACAATTACAGAAATAAACTGTACTGACTGTACCGTGAAAATGTACTGTACGTTTTTAAAAATGAAATAAATATATATTAACTGTTAATAAATATTAAAGTAAATTAAACATGTGCATCCAAACTGAACCAAAAAGTAATGCTCTAAATAACAAATAAAAATAGAGACGTCCAAAATTATTTAAACAAAAAACACTTCAAATAACACAACAAAATTTGTCACCGATTAGTTTTTATTTCGCCTCTAGAGGCCGCTCTCTAACGTCTGTCCTGAAGATGTTGGAAAACTTCTTAGCTTTACAGCTTAACCCCTGATTGTAACAAAAGCACTGACACTGGAGACTCCTTCCATAAAAGTCTCCTCATAAAAAGAAAAAAAACCCCACCGTATCAACTATTACACACGTTTTTATATTCTGTTCGCGTCCTCCGTACACGTCCCTGTGAACGAGCTGTTGCTATGGAAACGACAGCATTCGTAACACGAGTGTTGAATTTTCCTTGCGTACGATGTAATCGTGATGTTAAGCGTTATCGCGGACGCTGTGGATGAAAATACGCCGATGCTTATTCTCGAACGCACAGTTATTGGTTTTTGAGTAATAAAGTCACTGTGTCATGCAGAAGAGATGGCCACGTACCTGCGCTACGTCAGGAGACTGGACTTCTTCGAGAAACCGGATTATGACTACTTGCGCAAACTCTTCACGGACCTCTTCGACAGGAACGGCTACGTCTTCGACTACGAGTACGACTGGGTCGGCAAGACTCTGGTACGGCCCGAAGGAGAACTTTTTATGATGTCACAGTTCGTTAACGTATATTCGCTTGGGCTTTTTACCGTATATTCTGGATCGAGACACTTTTTTTTTTTTTTTTTTTGCCGAGAAATACGGTAATGCCGTCTTTGAAATTGTAAAACGTGATGTTCGGGTGTTAATTTATCTGTGGAAGCCCGTTTCTACCACCGAGGGGGGGGGAAGTAAAAAAGGTCATTGCGACTTTAAATCTCAATAATAATAGTAATAATAATAATCATAATAATAAACTTTTATTTTTATATAGCACCTTTAAATCTTGTTTGTTTTTTTTTGTGATGTTTGTTCAGCCGACTCCAATAGGACCCATTCCCACTGACGCACCGATCCAGTCCGGCAGCAGAGATAAAGCACAGCAGCAGACCAAAAACCAGGTGAAAACACACACACACACACTTCTCACTACTGTACGCACTAAAATAAGTGTCGGTTAAGATTACTCTACTGTCAGCTTCACCTGTAAGAGTGGATATATAATATATAATAAGGGTAAAGTATCATTTTGTTACACATCTAACCGTGTCCGTGTTTATTTATTTTGGCCCGTCTTTACAAAGGGTGCCAATAATTCTAGAGCTGACTATTCTTCCAAATGTCTTTTTTTTTTTTCCCCCCTTCTTAAAAACATTTCTGTTTATTTTAGGGCAGATTATACACTCTCTTATATTCACACAGGTGTTCTGAAATATTTTGTCCGAACGTAAAAGCCGACGGTAGGATCGGTAAGGGCGACCAATCAAAACGAAGATAGCAACTAAGCAAAAAAAAAAAAAAAAAATTCGTGAAGGTCCGGCTACGTAAAATTCCTGGCTTGGAAAAGTCTGTATGAGCGAGTTATAACACATAACCGTTACTGATTAGTGCGTGGCTGTAGATTAGACATGGGTGTAACCCTCCTGTTATGTTACGGGTCAGTCTGATGTTTGCTCACGTTTCTGTCCATGCGAGGGGGGGGGGGAGGGCAAGGAAAACGTAATGTTTAATCAGGCCAGAGAAGGTCGCTGCTAGGTGGAAGTCACCCAGATGTTTTTTCCCCTCAGTGTTGCATGACGCACATCTGGGGGGAAAAAACGTTATGTTTTCCGCACATTAACGCCGGCGAGAAATGCGCTGTACGTAGTGGCGTGATCATGTGATCGGTTCTTCTATCCGGATGTGAGCGGGAGGAATTAAAACAGGTTTAACTGTACGTTATTTTTAAAAAGCGATTATTTTGAATATATTTTTTTTTCTTGTGTTGACGATCACAGCTACAAATAGCTACGAGTAAGTCAGTTGATTGAACAGTAAATGTATTTTTCACTACGTTCATAGACAGTTGATCACATATGCATACACTTAGGGTTGTGTTTTTTCTTTCTTATTAGCACTGTCGGCTCCTCTGTGGCAGTTTGCTCGTTCATAAACTAATACTGTGATCGTTTCAATTTTTATTATTTTCTAAATGTATATTTTGTGGGGGTTTTCTTTCATGTTTTTCCCAACCCCATGTTACACAAGATCAACCAAGCAGGGAGCGTGAAGGCTAGCACGTGCTTCCTCCGAGACACTTCCTTTTCGATCTGCGTAACGCACTCGGAGGAAATCGCAAGACGCCTACGATTGGCTGGTGTCGCTCTGATTGACAGGAGAGAGAGAGAGAGAGAGAGTGTATCGGTGCGTTCATGTTTGTCGGAAAGATCGTAGTAACGACTTGAACGCCACCACAAAGTCGTATTTACGAGCGGGGGGGGATCTCTGGGTTTTCTTCAAGTTCTTTAAGAGTTTCCGAGTCGGGGGGGGGGGTGTGTCAGTAAGAAAACGTTTGCGGCGTCTGTAGTCGACGCGAAATCTGTTGAAATCGAACGTTTGCTCGTCCCAGATGCTGATTTCGGTCGTCATGCGTTTGGTTTCTGCAGCAAGTTATCGAAATACAAGCGAATCGGTTAACGTTTAAGCACCTTGGCGTAATAAAACACGCGACCTGCCTGCGTAAAGCACGATCACGTTGTACAATTACGGTGTAAAACATAACGATAAAGTTTACAGTGGCTTCATAAACTGATTAAAAACATTACGAAGCAAAACACAGTCTCTGTTCTTCGTTTTCTAGAAGTAGAGTTTTAAAAAACCCATCTCGCTTCGACCAAAGTGACCCGAACGCACCTGACGTCGTAAACACGGACGCACGGTGTGCCCCTCCCATCCGTATTTCCCGAGCGGTGCAGCAGAAAAGCTCAGATTTCAGGTTTTCCATACAAAACCCAGACTTCCTGGTTCCTGGACCCCAGGCCAGGATTGTTTTGTTTAGTTTTTTTGTGAATTTTGTTTTCCAACCATGTTCCACTCCTCGATCATCCTTTTTGTTTTGATTGGTCACCTGACTAAACTAGCCAAGATCGTTTCCAAGTCATTTACAGGAAGTGAGAGCGCGAGAGAGAGAGATATTCACGCTATGTTTTGATGTGTATGAACTGTACACAGAGTGTTTGAGCAGGTCCCCACACGCCTCTCTGCACGTCGGGCTCTTTCTCTTTTTCTCCTCTTCCTCTTTTCTCTGTCCTCTGTTAGCCAGAGCGCTCTGCTTCTGCATGGGAAATGTTCCTCTTTCTGCGTTTTTAAATTTATTTTTATTTTGTTTTGTTTTGTTTCCTTTTACACCCTCGCATCGCCGACCACATAACACCCGCCCTCCGCCCCTTCCCCCTTCCCCCAGTCTCCTGAACCAAAAGGAAGTGAATCCCAGCCGACTCCTGTGACCAACAGGGAGCTCCTGGGCTCGCATCTCACCGCTGATAGGCTGGGGGGCTCTGTGCAGGTACTGGGAAGGGGGTGGGGGGGTGTGTGTGTGTGTGTGTGTGTGTGTGTGTGTGTACATGCGTGTGAGAGTGAGTGCGCTGCTTTGCTTAGCATCTTTGTCGATCTCACACGCTTTCTCTCTGTACGTCGCTGTTCCTCTGCGGCTCTTACAAAATATGTTTCCGTCTAAAAGAATGTGTTTCAAAACATTTCAATATTTGTGCTCATGCACTCGTACGGAATTCTCTGATGAGGTCACGGCGGCGATCTGGATGCGGTTCATGATTAATCGTAGCGAAAAAGATGAGGAACTGCAGCGTCTTATAACAGTCAAGTGATCAAAAAACGTCCTAAACATAAATACTCACACTCACACACTCACTCACACACACACACACACACACACACACCAGTTTCTCCATTACACAAGTGACTTGTGAAAGGACTCTAACCCTACCCCTTCACCGAGACTACATATTATGCTGCTGTTGCTTGTGTCCTTCACACACACATTCACTCACTCTCTCTCACACACACACACACACACACACATCCTCGCTCTCTCTCACACACACTTGCTCTCTCACTCACACACACACACACACTCACTCACCCTCTCTCTCTCTCTCTCTCACACATACACACACACACACACTCACTCACTCTCTCTCTCTCTCACACACACTCACTCTCTCTCTCTCTCACACTCACTCTCTCTCTCTCACACACACACTCACTCACTCTCTCTCACACACACACTCACTCACTCTCGCTCTCTCTCACACACACACTCTCTCTCTCACACACACTCTCTCTCTCTCTCTCTCACACACACACACACACTCACTCACTCTCGCTCTCTCTCACACACACTCTCTCCCTCACACACACTCACTCACTCTCTCACACACACACACACACACACACTCACTCTCTCTCTCACACACACACACACACTCACTCACTCTCTCTCTCTCTCACACACACTCACTCTCTCTCTCACACACAACTCACTCATTCAATCTCTCTCTCACACACACATACACACTCACTCACACACACACACACACACCCTCATTCTCTCTCACACACACTCACTCTATCTCTCTCTCTCACACACACACAGAAAAAAACAGTAGTGTTATAGTTTTAACTGTAAAAGTATTTTAAAAAATAAATATTCTGAGAGCGTGTTTGCTTGCAGTACCCACACCTAGACTGAAGTAGAAATAAAATGCATCTGCTACTATCTCACACACACACAAACACACACACACCCTCCTTCTTCTTTCTGCTTCCTCTTTTCTGTGTGTGTGTGGTGGTGGGTTTTTTTTTTCCTTCTGTGTTTCCTTCTTCCTCTCCCTCGCTTCTCTCTAAGGATCAGGTTTTACTTTTAGTGATCTGGTGACCTCGCCGTGACCCGGCGCTCGCACCAGCAAAAAAAAACCAAAAGAACACGGGGTTAATCCTTAATTTAATGAACTCATTAATGAATCCCTGTTTGAATGGTCAGGTTGTAACGTATACAGGTTTCACACAGGTTGCTGTTTCATCCACATTCCCAGATTCCTAGTATTTCAGAGCAGAGTTATACACTAAAGCCCTGTTCGGATTGGATTAGTTCATCAGACAGACTGTAATATGTTTTTGTTTATTTTTGTGAAACACATCCGGACGGCAGTAACACGGCCGCACGAGTGAGGAGAGAGAGGCTAGCAGGTTGTATTTTCTGAAAACATTGATCTTTGCGTCATGCGGTCGGTCACATGATCACGCTCCGTTCAGAACATGGCGTCCAAGGGGGTGGAAGAAGCGCCAGAGTAGAGGCGAGGCGAGGCGCTGGAGCTTATTTCATTTTGGGTCGAACCAAAATTCCAGGAACAATCGGAAAACACAATTCATAATCTCAGCGTATCAGAAAGCAGGAAGTGTTTAATGTCCGGGGGAGGGGCGCTTATACACACACGTATCTGGAGTAAAGCGCTGAGTGAGGACGAGTGAAAAACTGCCAGCCTGTAGTTCGCTCAGAGGAGGACGAAGAAGAACACTTACAGATATGATTTAATATTGATCTTCAGAAAAGAAATGAGAGAGAGAGGAAGAAGGAGAGAAAGCAAAGGGTCGTGGAAAGAGAAAGAAAGAAATAAAGAGGAGGAAAGAGAAAAGAAAAGAAGGAGAGAGAGAAAGGGAGGAGGAAAGAGAAGGAGGAGAAAGAGAGAGTGAGACAAAGAGGGAGGAAGGAAGAAAGAAAAAGAGAGGAGGAGAGAGAAAGGGAGGAAGGAAGAGAGGAGGAACAAAAGAAATAAAGTGAGGAGGAAAGAGAAAAGAGAAGGAAAAAGGAGGAAAGAAGAAAGGAGGAGAGAGTGAGTGAGGTGGATGGGAAGGAAGAAAAGGAGGCGAGAGAAAGGGAGGAAGGAAGAAAGTCACAGGAGGAAAGACAGAAAAAGGAGAGGGGGAGAGAAAGGGAGGAAGGAATGAAGAAAAGGAAAGGGAGGTGGAAAGAAAAAGAGAAATAAAGAGAGGAAGAAGGAAAGAAAAGAAAGGAGGAAAGAGAAAGGGAGCAAGAAAGAAAAGGGAGAGGATGGGAGCAAGAGATGAGGAAGGAAAGAAAAAGAGAGTAGAGAGAGAGACAGGAAGAAAGAGAGATCGAGCGAAAGAAAGGAAGAGAGGAGGGAAGAGGAAAACTCTGACATGACTGATCCAGATGTAAATAAAGTGATAGGCTTGCAGCAGTAAAACAGGAAGTGACCTCGAGACCGCGTGTGAATTTAATCCAGTCTGAATAGGGCTTTTTAACATCGCTGTTTAACCCTGCAGTCACACTATCGCTTTTATTATTTATGATCTATTATTTATAGTCTCTTATGGACATGTGGAAGTAAGTAAATGTACATTAGATATATCCTGTAAAGCTAGCGAGTTAAACACAAGATAAATAATCAGTATTTATTTAAGAGTTTATTTGGCAAGCTAACTGTGCTAGCTACTGACACTCCGCAGAGGCACCAGCGACCTCTGCTACTTCCTTCTTAAGCTTTATTTTTCTTCTTAACGTCTCCACACGCAGGTTAGGTCAGACAGGATAAAAACCAGCCCAGCATTAGACGTTTTCCTTCCGTCGTCGCGTGTCAGACAGTAAACATGAAGTAACTGAAGTAACAGCAGACCGCACCCACCGTACGATTGGTACGAGGACGAGGTCATTTGAGGCGGTCCGAGTTGGAATTGTTTTGAGTGTAGGGTTGGACAAGACGGACATTTTCGTGATTAAGATCGTTACCGGTACTGCAGGACAAACTCTATACCGCTGTACACCAGCAGGAGGCGCCGAAGCGCAGTGTCAAAACCTGGCCCAAAGTAGTGGAAAATAAAAGTGACCGGCAGGTTAAAGCCGGTTATACGGAATGAATGGGAGGGTCCGTGTAATATGGTGTTGTGTGGTAATGATAAATGTGTCTCAGAGCTCTATACAGAAGTGCACACGCGTCTAAGCGCTTATACTGTTTTTACTTTTAAATGTTCAGGTCATGAGTTCTACCAACGGCGAAGTGAACACGGACGATCCCACAGCGGGTCATTCGAACGCCCCCATCACTGCTCCTGCTGAGGTCGAGGTCACCGACGATACAAAGTAAGCCCTTTGTCTGTCGTTTCAGCAGAATTTGTATCTGATTAAAAAAGAACTTGCAGGAAGATCCAGATATTCATAGATGTGATTTAATGTTGATATTTAGAAAAGAAAGAAAGAAAGAGAGGAAGGAACGGGCGGTGGAAATGGAAAGAAAGGTCGAAATAAATAGAGGAGGAAAGAAAGAAAAGTAAGACGAGAAAAAAGGAAGAAAGAAAGGGAAAAAAAGAGGCGGAAGGAAGGGGAGAGAGAGGAGGAAAAGATGAGGAAAGAAAATAGTGGAGGTAAGAAAGAAAGAGAAGGAATGAGAGGCAGGAAGAGAAAGAAAGAAAGAGAGGAGGAAAGAATGAAGGAAAAGGAGGAGAGAGGGAGGAAGGAAGAAAAGAGCAGGGGAGAGAGGAAGGAAAAAAGTTAGGAAGAAGGAAAGATAGAGAGAAAGGGGGGAAAGAGGTGGAAAGAGAAATAAAGGGGATGGGGAAAAAAGAAAGGAGGAGCGAGAGAGAGAAAGGGAGGCAGGAAGAGAAAGAAAGAAAGAGGAGGAAAGAATGAAGGAAAAGGAGGAGAGAGGGGGGAAGGAAGAAAAGAGCAGGGGAGAGAGGAAGGAAAAAAGTTAGGAAGAAGGAAAGATAGAGAGAAAGGGGGGAAAGAGGTGGAAAGAGAAATAAAGAAATAAAGGGGATGGGGGAAAAAGAAAGGAGGAGCGAGAGAGAGAAAGGGAGGAAGAAAGAGAATGAAAGAGAGAGAAAGAGTAGTAAAGAAAGGAGAAGCGAGAGAGACAGAAGGGGAGGATGGAAGAAAAGAAGAAGAGAATGAAAGTGGCAGAAAGAGAGGAGGAGAGAAAGGGAGGGAGGAAACGAAGAGAGGAAGAAATAAGAAAAGGAGAAGCGAGAGAAACAGACAGGGAGGAAGAAAGAAAAGAAAGGAGGAGAGAGAAAAAGGGAGGAAGGATGGGAGAAGGAAAGGCGGAAGAAAGAAAGGGAAGGAAATGGGCAGAAAGAGAAAGTAGAAGCGAGAGATGGAAAGGGAGGAGGATGGAAAGGAAAAAGAGAGGAGGGGTGAGAGAAAGGGAGGAAAGAAAGAAAGAAATATATGAATAAGTGGATGGATATTTTGGTCCTTGAGGAAAAGTTTACGTTTATTGTGGCGTAATGATTTTATTTCATTCTAATAATTCAAAATAAATAAATCATGACTTAAAAATAGCATTTAGTTTTACATTCTTCACCATCACCATCTTCATCATCTGCTTCATCGTACACATTTCTTTCCTCTTCCTCGGTCACGCCGAGGATATACCGAGGTAGAGACGAATTTAAACAGAATGTTCCGGAGTGTTTTCTTCCTCTTACACCACAGCAAACTGATTTATTAAGGAGTCACGCCTTGTACTTCTTATCCGTTTATAGTTGCATTTAAACAGTCGCTCCCTCACAAGCTTCCCGTCATCTCTCTCTCTCTCTCTCTCTCTCTCTCTCTGTGAAGTTAATAAGAATAAGACCGAAAGTGTAAAGCGTAAACTCGTCCATCCCGAAGATGTCAGAAAACCTGAAGATGTTCCAGCTCCACCTCTGACTGCCGCTGGAGACTCCTTCTGTAGACGTCACCGTACTGACCATCTCGCACCATTTTTTATTTATTTATTTTTACACTCATTTCTGCTGTGAACGAGCTGTTGCCATAGAAACGATAAGGTGCTAATATAAAGGTGCGATCTGTCAGAGCTGCTGTTCTAGAACATTAATCGACACCTTCTGACTTCTTTCAGGTGCTGCTGCTTTTTTAAGCGGAGGAAGAGGAAAGGCCTGCAGCGGCACAAGTGAAGAGTGGAAGGGTGGAGAGAGAGAGAGAGAGGACTGGAGTGTGGAGCGCTCCTTTATCGTGTGTGTGTGTGTGTGTGTGTGTGAGAGAGAGAGAGATATGAACGTGAACGCAGATGGACAGTTTAATCCTGTATTTTAGATCACATTATCAGAGGACTTAAAGCAAATGTTTAAACGATGAGTGTTTTTAATTTTATGGGATCAAAGTAAGAAACTGAGGGGAGGAGACTACAGACTGTGATGCTCCGAGTCAGGAAACGTCCGGAAACGTCCGGAAACGCAAACCGGAATCGCTCTGCTTCTGTAAATTGTCTGGGTTTTTTTTTTGTTTTGTTTTGTTTTTAATGTAATTTAAAATGAAGATGTTTTGGAGCTCTGCTTATCCCTGAGTTGAACCTTTTTATTCGTGTTGTAGTGTTGTTGTTTTTTTTCTTTTTAGTTTTTTTTAATTCTCTTTTGTGTCCTATTTTATTTTTCCTGTCAGCATGGATGATGTAGCACAGTGGCTGGACTCATGTACTGTGGAAGACTGAGAGAAAGACACGCCCTTCGTCTCAATACTGTTTTTAATACACACACACACACATGTGCACACACACACACACACACACACACACACACACACCGGCTTTATAACCCACTTCACCTGACCGTGTTTTGATTTCTCAACAGGAAGAACACCGTAGCTGAGTTTCTTAGAAAGGTGTTACCCCCTTTTTAAAAAATAAAATAATAATAATAATTTATATTATAAATAAACACACGCATACACAGTCATGTCTACTTCACAATGTGCTGGATAGCTAAAATAACTTAACAAAGATGCAGTACTTCTCCTGAGTTGTTTATGGAAGTCCAACAAGGAAGTGCATTGTTCTGTCCTGTAACTTGAGATACGTCAAAAGTTGTTTTATTAAGATCACAAGAGTTCCAAATAGATGCGTAAGGCTGAAGAGTAGCCGTCCAGCGAACTTACTGCTTACTGTATCCAGCTAACCTTTATCCAGCTCACCATATCCAACCAACCTTATCCAACTAACCTATCCAACTATCCTTATCCAGCTCACCGTATCCAACTAACCATATCCAACTGACCCTATCCAACTAACCTTAACCAGCGGACCCTATCCAACTAACCTTAACCAGCTAACCTTATCCAACTAACCTTAACCAGCTAACCTTATCCAACTGACCCTATCCAACTAACCTTAACCAGCTCACCTTATCCAACTAGCCCTATCCAGCTATCCTTATCCAGCTAACCTTTATTAAGCTATAAATTTCTCATTAGTTTATACTAGAACTACAGCCCAAATAGATGCGTAAGCCTGAAGAGTAGCCATCCAGTTAAACTTGCAGCTTAACATATCCAGCTAACCTTTATTAAGCTAGAAATTTCTCGTTTATCCTAAGGTTCAAGCAGTAGCCACCCAGCAAACTGCAAATCCAACTACTTTCATCCAGCTAACTTTACCAAGATGCGAAAGGCTACAGGGTAGATACCCAGCGAAGTTTATCCGACTTTACTTTTACCCAGCTAACTTTATTCAGCTGTCAGTTTCTCACAACTACAGCCCAAATATATATACAGGCTTAAAGGGTAGCTTTCCGGCTAACCTCGTCCAGATGAACTTAATTTATGACTTCGTTTTAGATCATTTCATCCAGCTAACTCACTCATCTATCCAGCTATCTTCATCTAGCTATCCTCATCCAGCTACACTTTATCCAGCTAATTTCATCAAGCTATCTCGCTAACTTTATCCAACTCATTTTACCCAACTAACTTTATCTGACTAATCTATATCTAGCTAACCTTATCATCTACTTATCCATCTATCAGTTTCTCAGTCATTTATCCTACGACTACATGATACGCCGTTATCGCAATAGCAAAGTTAATAAAATTTTGATTTTTATCAGTTGATCTTTTCAAAGCTACATCTTCAGATGTCCTCGGCTAATTGTTTAGTTTGTTATTTCAGTAAAACTCAACTCAACATCATGAGAACAATAATGCCACAGAAACAATAACACTAATCCTGCTTTCACACCAGCAAGCAACCAGTCAATGATCTCGCTCTTGTGGGCGTGGCCTGTCCAGCGAATTCTAAGCTCCAGTATGAAATGGTAGACGCTAAACACCGCACAGACGGCTGTATGATTAATACACGTCACTCTGTTCGTTTTTCTTTAAAACATATTTGAATGCTGTAATAAAAACTTAGGAAAATATAAAGCTGCATTTATAAGTACATTTTATTTATTCAGTTTGCGTAAAATTGAGCAAGATCTCCTTTGCTGTTTGCTAGTTTGAACGCTAGGTAAAACTAAAGGGATAGTTATCAGAATATATTAACATTAGCATGTGAGCTAGCGTGGATTCTGAGTGGTTTATTCTGTGACCTTGATAATCTCGAGCTAACAGGACGGAAGTGGACTTTTTTTGGACTTCCATGCTAGTCGTCTTCCTACAACTTGATTTAATTTTTTTTTTTTTAATCAAAAACCAGAAATTCAGATATTGAATTTTTTGAAATATGACTCATTTTATCATCCTTTTGCTTGGAACTCTGTAGTATCTCTCTACCTCTAGCTAACATAGTTTACCTCTAGTTAGCAGAACTTTCTTACATTTACCTCATTCTGCTGGCTAACTAGCACACCAGCTAGCCCACTAGTCAGGCAGTAGATTGGGGTAAAGTTTAGGAAGTTCTGTTAACTAGCATTAGAATTAGAAAATACATATTTCA
Organism: Ictalurus furcatus; assembly: GCF_023375685.1. Classification (NCBI taxonomy): domain Eukaryota; kingdom Metazoa; phylum Chordata; class Actinopteri; order Siluriformes; family Ictaluridae; genus Ictalurus; species Ictalurus furcatus. The sequence continues at coordinate 21,614,881 of NC_071271.1, forward strand.
CTAGCTAGTATATTACTGAGGATGTTTTTTTTCTCCCCTCCCTCATCTAGATATTTAAATATATCAATCTCTTTTAGATATCCTAAATTAATTACAAGGAATTTAAGTCATGCTTTAGGATAAAGGGGGGAAAAAAACGGACAGGAAAAATACTACTAATGCTACATACTACTTCCACAATTTTAAATATTGTATAAAATACATATGTTTACATTTTATTTATTTCTTAGACATGGCGTTGGTTTTGTTTCTAGTGAACGACATACGATCATGTTCCGGATTCTAGCAAGATAGCTAGCGTGCCAACTACCGTAACTGCGACGTTCCGAAAAAATCGGATTATACATGGAGTCCGGAGGCTACGCGTTCTCGGAAATCATTTCCTCGAGGCGTAAATATGTAAGGATGAACGGGTAGCCGTTTACGTTAATGTTAGCTAGCTAGGTTCTGGGTGTGGAATTAGCCAAACAAGGACCGTTTATCAGCTGTTTAATTAATTCACTGTTTCTTGATTATTGTTCGCTTTATTTAAGTGTCATGTGTTTGTACGTCCTCGTTGGACCAACTTGCATTACCAAAGCTAATTATTCACCATTTTATACAATAAAGCAACTTTTATTGTTTTGGTTTATAGTACTCGAGGATAGCCTTCCTGGCTACACAGATCCTTATTTAAACGTTCTATTTATATAAAGGAATATTTTATTGCTCCTGTTTAACGTTTATAGCTACTTAACACGGTGTCACGATCGAGCAAGACTGCGAGTGCATTGGAAACAGTATTGAAGCGGGGTTGTGAGATCTCTCTTCTTGTGAATTGCACTTTCGAGGGGAAAAATATCTAATAAAACATTGGCATTGTTGACGGCGATCACAAAGTAAAAGAAATAAAACCTGGATACGGGATCGTTTCTGTGCCAGACTCATCTCTCCTGAAAGGACGGAAGGACACGTCTGATGTTTGCTTATAATTATTTTGTTACTTTTCATTTCTCCACGTTAGATTTGATGTTATCTGGGAAATAGTTTGTGCCTTTGTAAGTGAAGCGCTCAACACTACGGCATTGCTCTCGGAGGTTTGTCCCCGGCTGGTTTCCATCTCCGTGCGTTCTCCGCATCGTGAGTTTGTAAAGAGAAACGGAGGAAGTCTATCAGATTGAGAATGTAGGATGGTTTACGTCCATATGAAATGTTTTTCTTTCTTCCCCGGCTCACGCAATGATATTTATTCAGGATCGGATATTTATTACAGCATTGCTCAGGTTCATGTAAAAAAAAAAAAAAAAAAAAAAAAAAAAAGGCAACCAATGAATGATCAATAAGGCTACTTATTCAACTTACAGTTGTTGTTTTTGTTTTGTTTAGTTTTTTTTTTTCCAAGATCTGATTGTTTCAAATCCATGTTTTGTTGCATTGGATGTTTCGGTCGGCTGATACGAATCAATAATTTAAAAATCAATCTCGATAACCGATCACGATCGCCCCACGCCAACCTCTCACTGTTGTCATGGTAACCTGTTTCTCATTGATCGTTCTTGTTTTCCTGAATTTTTTTTTTTATTTTTATTTTTTTATTCTCTGCACTTCCAAAAGCTGTGCCCGAGTCTCAAACATAATTTTAAAAACTCTTTTGCCTAGCCGTGGCTTAAAAACTACTCTGCTCACAGTGAGATCACATGGTCCCGCCTCATCGTACACGCCCACATGGCCACCAGGGTCGCTCCTGATTGGTGGAAGCAGAAAAGTAGGATGCAGAGAAGAGAGAGTGCACCGCTGAAGTATTTTACTTTCATATTTCAGTCATCGAGAAGCTAAAATGAAAAACATTTTGGTTCGATTTATTCTGTGATAACTAAATGCCTCATAAATAAAGACTTTTATAATATAGCCCTTGTCTTGTTTTTCTTTTACGTATACAATCTCATTGTTTAGGAATTTATTCAACCCGCCTGCTGCCTTCGTCGCTTTATTTGTAGCCTACGCAGTTTAATATTCAGAGTACACTTTAGTCATCTGTAGTTTTTGTATTTTATTTGTAGGATAAGTAAAGTAAGATGTATATTTTTTAGCTGTTTAAAATGATCCCTCTCTAGTTCTCGGTTTCTAAAAGGAGTGCCATCATCTGGCAAGGATCAGCACGGATTAGACATCACTACAATCTGATCAAATCTTCTTATCGCCCAGCCACAGGCTGAGAGGATGGATGGTCTGAAGGAATGAATAGATGAATGGAACAAATGAGTGGGTGGATGGATGGATATAATTAATGAACAGATTTATTGGATGGATGGAGTAAATTAATAGATGGTTCGATGCCAGTTTGTTTGGATTGTTGATTGGATGAATAGATTAAATATTGGATGAATGGAATAAAATAGATGGACAAAAGGAATAAGTGGACGGATGGAATGAATGGATTTATGGATGAATGGATGGATAAATGGAATGAATAGAGTTATGGGATGGATGGATGGATTAAATTAATAGATGGAAGTTTGGTTGGATTGCTGATTGGATGAATAGATTAAATATTGGATGGATGGAATGAATAGATTGATGGATGGGTGGATGGACTGAATAAGTAGATGGATTGGATGGATGGAATGAATAGATTGATGGATGGCTGGATGGATAAATGGAATGAGTGGATAAATGGGATGGATGGATATATGGAATGAATGAAGTTATGGGATGGATGGATAAATGGAATGAATGAAGGTATGGGATGGATGGATTAAATGAATAGATAGATTGTTGGATGGTTTGAATTTGGTTGGATTGCTGGCTAGATGAATAGATTCATAAACTGGCTGGATGGATGAAATAAATGAAGAGATAGATGGATTTATGGAGTGGATGGATGTAAATTTGGTTGGATTGCTGGCTGGATGAATATAAATGATGGATGGATAGCCAGATATATATATATATATATATATATATATATATATATATATATATATATATATATATATATATATATATATATATATCGGAACGAATAGATTAATATCAGATGGAAGGATGTAAGTTGGTTGGATCTTTGATTGGAAGAATTGATTAATCACATGGATGGATGGAGAGATAAATGGAGGGATCAACTGATGGATGTAGATGTTTAAGTTTGGTCACTTCCTCAGGGTCACCATGCATCTCTATGTTATCATTTGGATTATTTGAGAAACATGGAGTACATTTTTTCCGAAACGTCCCTTTGCTAATACTTTCATTGAGTATTTTCTTTTTTCCTTTCTTTCTGTATAAGAAAAAAGTTTTGCATTAAACAGCATTTTTTTTTTTTCATTATTATTTATCTCTTTGGTGTTGGAGCTGCACTCAGACCTGTGTGAGAACTGGAACAGCATGAGATCCACTAACACCTTGTGATTGTTCAATCATTAACGTTTTCATTGCAGTCAGAAGTGTCGCTCATGCATGATGGTGCAAATCTCCACCGTGTGAGGAGGAGATAGCCGGGCTTCAGCTTAGTGATTGATTATGAATTTAGCTGAGCACAAAAGTTAAGAACATTTTATTTTAGTAAACATTTCATTACACAGGTGGACCTGAGAAATTTAGGTTCTACAGGAGTGAGGAAACAGTGTGCTCATTGTAGACATGTCATTACACACATACACACTGCATTACATACTTTTACCCATGTAGTGTATACTGTATAACAAAGTTCTGGGGTCAAATTCACAGTTAATTTTAAATCATTATAAAATAAAAACAATATAAACGTTATTAAAAGCATCTCCTTATTACACATCTTTGTAATACAACCCCAATTCCAAAAAAGTTGGGACACTATGGAAGGTATAAAGACAAAGGATTTGATGTTTTATCTAATCAACTACATAGTTTTTTGAAGGTAAACGTTTATTTTGAATTTGATGCATGCAACACGTTCCAAAAAAGTTGGGACAGAGGCCATTTAGGACTAATAGTGAGGTCGAGGCTCACTGATCTGCCAACAGATGCGTCAGCAAATAATCTAACACTTTGAGAACAACATTCCCCAAAGACAAATAAGTAGGATTTTGGCCATTTCACTTTCTACAGTGCACAATATAATTAAAAGATTCAAGGAATCCAGTAAAATCTCAGTGTGTAAAGGGCGAGGCCGAAAACCACTTCTGAATGCACGTGATATCCGATCCCTCAGATGTCACTGTCTTAAAAACCGTCATGAGTGTGTAGTGGATATCCTGACATGGGCTCGGGAATACTTTGGTAAACCTGTCAGTCAACACCATTCGCCGCTGTATCCACAGGTGCAAGTTAAGACTTTACTATGCAAAGCAGAAGCCGTAAATCAACACTGTCCAGAAGCTCCTCCCACTTCTCTGGGCTCGGTCTCATCTGATATGGACAGCAGCACAGTGGAATTGTGTTTTGTGGTTCGGTGAGTCAACATTTCAAATAGTTTTTGGACAAAACAGCCGTCGTGTTCTCCGGGCCAAAGAGGAAAAGGACCATCCAATCAGCGTCAGGTCCAAAAGCCAGCGTCTGTCATGGTATGTGGGTGTGTCAGTGCCCATGGCATGGGTAACTCGCACATCTGTGAGGGCAGCATTAATGCAAAAAGATATGTTCACCTTTTGGAGCAACATATGCTGATTACAAGCGCATGGTTGCGTAAGCAGATAGTGCGGGTGCTAGCATGGCCTGCCTGCAGTCCTGACCTGTCTCCAATTGAGAAAATAAGGCAACGAAGGCCCCATACAGTTGCCCAGCTGAAGAAATGCATAATGGATGAATGGAGGAAAATTCCTCTTCCTAAACTTAACCAACTGGTGTCTTCACTCGGTGTCCAAATGCTTAATAAGTGTTATTAAAAGAAAAGGCGATGTTACACAGTGATAAACAGTCGACTGTCCCAACTTTTTTGGAGTGTGTTGCAGTAATCAGACTTGAAATGAGTGTATATTTTCAAAAATAAATGAAATTCACAAATTAAAACATCAAATAATGTGTTAATAATGTGTTTTAAATAAAGTCCAGGGTGAACTAAATTTTCAAATGACTTTTTTGTTTGTTTGTTTGTATGTTTGTTTGTTTGTTTGTTTTTTGGGCATTTTGCATTCTGTTAAATATGAAGCTCAGAAATGTTGTAATGTAATATAATTATAATTACATAATAATAATAATAATAATAATAATAATAACAACAACAACAAGAATTCTGGTCTTAATTACATTACAATACGTTTCAGATATTTATATTTACGCTTAAGAAATTTCACTTTATCAATAATAGTTTGCTAATGTCTCCGCCTTCTTTCTCACGTGCTGTTACGTCACCTTCACAACAACGAAACAACATATTGTTTCTTATACATTTATTTATTATCTAGGTATTTAATAAACGCGTACAAAAGTACACGTTATTAAACATTTTGATGTCAATTCGAAAAGATTAATTAATTAACAATAAAATATCATCGACAACGACGTCGACGATAACAACAACTACTCACGTGCAGGCTACGCCACCTAATTCTAACCGGCTCCCTACACGAGCACTACGTAGGGTGCGAAACAACAGTTATTTAGCGGAACCAATTGCACTAGATGCATACCGCGATGTTCTATTTGGAATGTGAGCACAACCTCCTGAGGGAAAACACTCGCCAAGAAACCCGGAAGCGGCGACGTTTCATAGACAGTTTGTTCTAATTAAACGACAAACTGTGCGTTTAGGAGAACGTATAATATGCTAAAGTGGATTTTAATATCGTTTATGATCGAAAATAAGTTATAAGTATTTAAAAGATGTTGTGTTTACGCCCCTCCCACTCACATTATGGGCGAGTCAGCTGACTTTTCCCAGTGTGTGACTTAAACAGAAACCGGGCGGAGAGAGGATGCGTTTCGTTTCTCAAAGCAGGAGCACCGGAGCGGGATTTGTTGGTTTTTAAACGTTATTTTAGCTCACAACCTCTGCGCAGGGGAGTGAAGAGGATGGTAAAGAGGATAGAAAGTGAAAAGCCCTGCGTTAGTTGATTAATTCGCGCTGTGTGAGGTGCTGCAGCCGGTGCTGTCGGTCATGGCTGAGTCGTTCACCCTGCTGAGGCGGCTGAGTTATGCAGTCGGACATTTCCTAAACGATCTGTGCGCCTCTATGTGGTTCACTTACCTCCTGGTTTATTATCACTCTGTCCTGGGCTTTCAGAACTCTTATGCAGGTGTGTTATTGTTAGTCGGACAGGTAGCGGATGGAGTGTGCACCCCTCTGATCGGATATGAATCGGACAGAACCTCAGGATGCTGCAATTACGGCAAGAGGAAAACGTGGCATTTAATAGGTAAGGATTTGGCATATATTTTTAGTCTTCAGGAAGATAAGCTTAAAGTGCTTTCCTGCACGTGACACGTTAACGTGGACGCGATTAAATACGAAAGGTGCGTGTCCTCTGTGATGGGAATTCCGGCTCTTTTACAGTGAGTCAGAGGATTCGGCTCAGCTCAACAATATGAGCCGATTCTTTTGACTCCAGTCGGTGCAGCTCACCAATGAGGGCTGTTTTTTTCGACTCCCAGTAAGAGTCGACTCTTTCGACATATAGTCTGCTCAGCTTACCAGTAAGAGCCGACTCTTTAGGCTCCCAGTGAGAGCCGACTCTTTAGGCTCCCAAGAAGAGCCGACTCTTTAGGCTCCCTGTGAGAGCCGACTCTTTAGGCTCCCAGTGAGAGCCGACTCTTTAGGCTCCCAGTGAGAGCCGACTCTTTAGGCTCCCAGGGAGAGCCGACTCTTTAGGCTCCCAGTGAGAGCCGACTCTTTAGGCTCCCTGTGAAAGCCGACTCTTTAGGCTCCCAATAAGAGCCGACTCTTTCGACATAGCTTACCAGTAAGCTATGGTAATAGTAATAATATGGTAGTATTAGTAGTATGGTAGTAATAATATGGTAATTACCAGTAAGCTATGGCTTCTCAGCTTACCAGTAAGAACCGACTCTTTAGGCTCCCAATAAGATTCGACTATTTCGACATACAGTCTGCTCAGCTTACCAGTAAGAGCCGACTCTTTAGGCTCCCATTGAGAGCCGACTCTTTAGGCTCCCTGTGAGAGCCAACTCTTTAGGCTCCCAATAAGAGCCGACTCTTTCGACATAGTCTGCTCAGCTTACGAGTAGGGCCGACTCTTTAGGCTCCCAGTGAGAGCCGACTCTTTAGGCTTCCAGTGAGAGCCGACTCTTTAGGCTCCCAGTGAGAGCCGACTCTTTAGGCTCCCAGTGAGAGCCGACTCTTTAGGCTCCTAGTGAGAGCCGACTCTTTAGGCTCCCTGTGAGAGCCGACTCTTTCGACATAGTCTGCTCAGCTTACCAGTAAGAACCGACTCTTTAGGCTCCCAATAAGAGCCGACTCTTTCGACATACAGTCTGCTCAGCTTACCAGTAAGAGCCGACTCTTTAGGCTCCCAGTGAGAGCCGACTCTTTAGGCTCCCTGTGAGAGCCGACTCTTTAGGCTCCCAGTGAGAGCCGACTCTTTAGGCTCCCAGTGAGAGCCGACTCTTTAGGCACCCAGTGAGAGCTGACTTTTTTGGGCTCCCAGTGAGACCCGACTCTTTAGGCTCCCAGTGAGAGCCGACTCTTTAGGTTCCCAGTGAGAGCTGACTCTTTAGGCTCCCAGTAAGAGCCGACTCTTTCGACATAGTCTGCTCAGTTTACCAGTAAGAACCGACTCTTTAGGCTCCCAGTGAGAGCCGACTCTTTAGGTTCCCAATAAGAGCCGACTCTTTCGACATAGTCTGCTCAGCTTACCAGTAAGAGCCGACTCTTTAGGCTCCCAGTGAGAGCCGACTCTTTAGGCTCCCAGTGAGAGCCGACTCTTTAGGCTCCTAGTGAGAGCCGACTCTTTAGGCTCCCTGTGAGAGCCGACTCTTTAGGCTCCCAATAAGAGCCGACTCTTTCGGCATAGTCTGCTCAGCTTACCAGTAAGAACCGACTCTTTAGGCTCCCAGTGAGAACCGACCCTTTAGGCTCCCAATAAGAGCCGACTCTTTCGACATACAGTCTGCTCAGCTTACCAGTAAGAGCCGACTCTTTAGGCTCCCAGTGAGAGCCGACTCTTTAGGCTCCCTGTGAGAGCCGACTCTTTAGGTTCCCAGTGAGAGCCGACTCTTTAGGCACCCAGTGAGAGCTGACTCTTTAGGCTCCCAGTGAGACCCGACTCTTTAGGCTCCCAGTGAGAGCCGACTCTTTAGGTTCCCAGTGAGAGCTGACTCTTTAGGCTCCCAGTAAGAGCCGACTCTTTTGACATAGTTTGCTCAGCTTACCAGTAAGAACCGACTCTTTAGGCTCCCAGTGAGAGCCGACTCTTTAGGTTCCCAATAAGAGCCGACTCTTTCGACATAGTCTGCTCAGCTTACCAGTAAGAGCCGACTCTTTAGGTTCCCATTGAGAGCCGACTCTTTAGACTCCCAGTGAGAGCCGACTCTTTAGGCTCCCAGTAAGACCCGATTCTTTAGGCTCCCGGTGAGAGCCGACTCTTTCAACTCTGTCTTTCACTGCTCAGTAGGCTCATATCACCATTTCACCATTTCAAATGACTCAGCTCTCCCATAAGTGTCGACTCTTTCACCATTCAAGCCGATTCTTTTGACTCCCAATGGGTGTTGCTTGCCAACAAGAGCTGACTCTTACGACACAATCAGCTCAGCCGACCAATAAGAGTTGACTCTTTCACCGTTCAATCAGTTCAGATCACCAATAAGAGCCGACTCTTCCGACTCCCAGTAAGACTCGACTCTTCCGACTCCTTGTAAGAGCGGACTCTTCCGACTCCTTGTAAGAGCGGACTCTTCCGACTCCCTGTAAGAGCGGACTCTTCCGACTACCAGTAAGAGCCGACTCTTCCTACTACCAGTCGGATCACCATTAAGATTATATTGAGGAATGACCACAAAACCCACTTGATTTGCGAATCCTTGTACTGTTTATGCATACTAGTTTATTTATTTTTTGTACTGTCAATAAGATTTCTCAATAGGCTTATTCCTTGTGCTCATAATTTAATTAAATATTACAAATATTTATGCTGTTATGGTACAATAATCCACAGCAGGGTGGTGTGATGCAGCCTGACGTGATGTTACCAACCCGGGGTTGATTATTTTCCAATAACAACACATCCCGAAGTGTTTTATTCCTCTTCTACCACAGAAATTTGCCAACGATTACAATTTTAAAAAATGTATTAATGTACGGCATGTCAAACTTTTTATCTGTTTATAGTTATATTTAATGTTCTGCAGCGTACATGAAACAATTTGGTTCCTGTTCTCACTTATGTTATAGTAGCAAGGAGTACATTAATGTAAACCTGTGATGTCAGCGCTGCTGTTATAGAAAATTAATCAGAACCTTCTGACCAATCAGAATCCTAAATGTGGCTGATCTTTTTTTTTCTCTCTCTGTCTTGCAGGGACGGTCAGCGTGGTGATCTCTTTCCCCTTCATCTTTAATCAGTGTATGGGCTGTAGTGAATACACTCCACAGTGGGCCAGTCTCATCTACTTCATCCCCTTCATCATCATCTTCCAGTTTGGTTGGGCCGCGACCCAAATCTCCCACCTGTCCCTCATTCCCGAGCTGGTGAAGTCCGAGTCGGCCAAGGTGGAGCTGACGGCGTACAGGTACGGTATGCAGAACTTTTTAACAGCTCAAACTCGTGATACCGGATCGTTCACGTCTACATCCTTGCATACAGTACACACCTTTAACAGGAACACGGTGTTGACACGTGGTGAGCTCGTTGTTGAACTGAAACTCCGGCTCACGCACTGTGTCTGGATTTGGTGCCACACACAGAAACGAAAGGAAGAAAGAAAAGGTTTTTTTCTAACAGCACACTTGTGTATGTTGGAGGGTACAGTCACATCTCTGCAGCTCTGTGGTTTGTTTTTCATTATGTACTTCCTGTTTTCACTGTTTTTGCACGCTCGCAGGTTCTCATTAGATTTCAGGTCAATGAGTAGAATTACACTGCTGGACTTTGTACTGAACCTCAAGCACAACAGAAAAAAATCAAACACCATTCAATACTGATTTACTCCAAACAACCAGCAGTGTGATCTGTCTGTCTCTTTACCTGTCTGTCTGCATGTCTCTCTCTCTCTGTCTATGTGCAGTCATCACTATCTCTGTCTGTTTTTCTATCTTTCTCTGTCTATCTGTCTGTTTGTCTCTTTCTTTAGTTGTCTGTCTGTCTGTCTCTTTATCTATCTGTCAAAATCTCTCTCTGTCTCTCTCTCTCTCTCTCTCTGTCTGTCTATGTGCAGTTGTTACTATCTCTCTGTTTTTCTGTCTTTATGTCTCTTACTGTTTAGTTGTCTGTCTATCTCTCTGTGTCTTTCTGTCTGTTTATCTATGTCTGTCTGTCTCTTATCTGTCTGTTTGTTTCTCTTTCTTTGTCTACCTGTCTGTTTCTCTCATTAGCTGTCTCTTTCTCTTTAGTTGTCTCCGTCAGTTTGTCTTTCTGTCTGTCTCTTTATCTATGTCTGTTTGTCTGCCTGTCTGTCTTTTTCTTTCTATCTCTCTGTCTGTTTTTTTGTCTCATTAGCTGTCGCTTTCTCTTTAGATGTCTGCCTGTGTTTCAGTCTCTGTCTCTCTCATTATCCCTGTCTGTCTGTCTCTCTCTCTCTGTCTCTCCCTCTCTCTCTCTCTCTCTCTCTTTGTTCATCTGTCCGTCTCTGTGTATTTGCCTGTGTGTGTATGTATAGGAATCGTGTCTGTCTGCATTTCTTCTATAGTATAGATAATCATTCTAGTTTATTGTGATTTTACGAATGTCCTTTCTCTCTCTGATCCCACAGATACGCTTTCACCGTGATCGCCAACATCACAGTGTACGGCGTGGCGTGGCTGCTGTTCCATTTCCAGTCTAATGAAGATCCGTCCATCACCGATAACCTCGGTCCCGTCGACATCCCCATCTTCAGAGTGAGTATAAAAACAAACACACACACACACACACACACACACACTCACGACTCGGCACAGCAGAGACGCGATGTACAGTTTCGCGGTTTGTTTTTTCTGTTCACTTTTTAAAGGTGACACTTTTACTTCTGTTTTTTTTTTTCCTTTATTTCTCACATGTGCAGTATTTCAGTATCTCCCTTAAAGTTATTATTTATTTATTTATTTGTTATTGCACACGATGTGATTCCGTGGTCTTCATACACATCCACCGTAATGTCTATTTTGCTCTACACTGCTCATCTCAATTCAAAATAATCATTTAAAACCTAGAATTTGGTCGAATAAGATTCAACAAGATGATGATAATAATAATAATAATAATAATTATAATAATAAACAATCCCAGTATGATGATGATGATGATGATGATGATAATAATAATAATAATAATAATAATAAACAAACCCAGTATGATGTTGACGCTGTGCAGCTTCACGGGTTGCAAATAATCGGCAGGAAGTTGTGCAGCAGCCATGACGTTCTCATAATATCTCTAACACCTCATATGTGGAAATCACAAGCCGGTTACTCTCCACTAGAAATGACTGTACAGAGAGAATGACCTCGGCTTTCTTTTCATATTCTACAGTTTACTGGAAATGCTTTAATAATGCTTTAAATAAATAAAATGTATACAAACTTCCTGTGTGCTTTGATTCAAAAGTTGTTTTTAGTAAATAAGTGTATGAGCATGTAACATATATTTCAAAGTTGTTGCATTTAAATGTGTGTGTGTGTGTGTGTGTGTGTTAAGAATCTGAGTCTGATCGTGTGGGCGATCGGCATGCTTTTCTCTCTGCTTTTCCACCTGGGCACGCGGGAGACGAAGGCCGGGGGTAACGAGGATGAGGAGGACGGAGGTGATGAAGGAGAAAGGAAACCTCTCCTCACCCGACTCACACCGAACTCTCCCTCTGTGTCTCTGCAGTGGCAGCACTGGCTCAAAGAGCCGTCCTTCTACCAGGTACACTCCATCAGCCAATCAGCATCCAGCATGTTCAAGCTTTATAATACCATCAACCAATCAGCATCCAGCTTTCTGCAGCAGTTACACGTTACCCCTGGAGGGGAATGATGAGTAAGGGATTTGCTCCAGCGAGCGTGTACATTTTATTACCCTGTTCTGTAATTACGACTCGTGACTGATCCGCGAGTCTGTGTGTCAGGAGGGTCATGTGACCTTCAATCTGCAGTCAGGGAGTAACTGGGTCACAGCAGGTGAATAGGAGATGATTTGCAGGTTGCACAGCTGCAGTGCTGAGAACACGAGCCAGCGAAGCATATCTCCTTCTTTACACTGCTTCCTGAACGGAAGGAAAGAAGAGAGGGGGAAGTTACAAAAAAAGAAAGAAAAGAGACGAAGAAATAAGAGAGAGAGAGAAAAAAAAGAGGAAAAAAGAAAAGGGGAAAGAAAGAAAGGAAAGTGGGAATGAAAATGAGAAAATGAAAGAAATGAGATGAAGAGATAAAAAGAGAAAGAAAGAAAAAGAAAATTGGTGAGGATATAAATGAAAGAGAAGGAAAAGGAGAAAGAAAAGGGAAAGAACGAAAAGAGACGAGGGAAAGAAAGAAGGAGAAAGATAAATGGAACAAGAGATGAGGAGAAGAAAGAAAGAGACAAGGAAATACAAGAAAGAAAAAGAAGGAAAAGGAGAGAAAGAGATGAGGAGAAAGAAAGAAAGAAACAAACAAACAGAAAAGAGATGAGGAAATAAAAGAAAGAGAGAAAGAAAAGAGACAAGCAAATGAAACAGAAAGAAAGAAAGAAAAGAGATGAGGAAATAAGAGAGAAAAGGAAAGATTGAAAGAACGAAAGAAACAAGGAAGTGAACTGATAAAAGGAAAAGAGGAGGAAATTGATAGTAAAGGAACGGCAGAAAAAGAGAAAAGGAAAGAGAGGAGAAAAAGAAGGAATATAGAAAGAAATAAAGGAGTACACAAAGAAAGAGATAAATAAATGCAGAAAGAAAGAAATCTGAATAAATAACTGAAGAATGGATAAAGAGTAAATCTACCCGGTTTGGGGTTTTACTTTTCAGTGTGTTTACTACACTGTTGTTACTGTGGTGAACATGTGGTGAACGTGTGGGGCGAACGTGTGGGGCGAACATGTGTGGAGAACGTGTGGAGAATGTGTGGCGAACGTGTGGAGAATGTGTGGCGAACATGTGGCGAACGTGTGGAGACCATGGGGTTGTATTTCACTGACGTTTTTGTTTTTTTCAGGTTGCAGTTCTTTATATGTGCACGAGGCTGATAGTGAACCTGTCACAAACCTACATATCCATGTACCTCATTAACACACTGCTACTGCCAAAGGTAACACACACACACACACACACACACACACACAGACCTGTATTGTATCTGTAGTTTAATTTTATTGTGCGTGTGTGTATCTCTTTCCTCTCTCTGATCGCAGAAGTACATCGCTACAATCCCCTTGGTGATGTACGTGAGCGGATTCGTCTCCTCCTTTATCATGAAGCCCTTCAACAAGCTGATCGGGAAGAGTGTGAGTTTACAGGTTTCACTCCCAATCCAACGTGAAAACGGATCCATGCTTAACGTTCAAACGTGTATATAGAAAATATTTGTGTGTGTGTGTGTGTAGATGGTCTACTTTGTGGGTCTGGTCCTGATCATGATCTTCTCTTACTGGGTTCTGCTGGACACTCATATGGGAGACGGTGTGTATGGAGCTGCAGTGCTGCTGGGGACGGGGTCAGCCACCATCCTCGTCATGTCTCTGTCCATGACCGCCGATCTCATCGCCGATCAAACCGTACGTACCGCTCCGCTCCGTCACCTGTACACACGCTCATCTACATTCACGTGTATGTTCTAGATCATACAGCCCTGCAGCTTTACCTTTCCTGTAATCCACAGCTTCACATCCCTCGTCCTGGAGAAACCCCTATCCTTCACATTTTAGTGTTTTTCTCTGTTCGGACACGCCCACTTCCACCCTATTAATGAGCCGATTCGTTGAGTCAGGCGTGTAGTAGAGAAAACCTTAAACAGTGCAGGACAGGGGGTTCTCCAGGACCAGGGTTGGGAACCTGTGCTATAATCTATTTAAATTAATAAATTGTTTAACGTGTTTTATTTTTTTTTAAGTTAATGCTGAAAGGGCTACAGATATCCTAGGAACATCTCCAGTACTTTTACGTTTATCTTTGCACGTGCGTCTTTATTTCCTTCTGTAATCCTCACTGCAGCAAAGTGGAGCGTTCGTTTACGGCGCGATGAGCTTCACTGACAAAGTCGCAAACGGAGTGGGAGTTATAATCATCCAGGGTCTGCACCCATGCCAGTAAGTCAACTACATAAACACCTAATAGCCATAACTATAATATTAAATTCAAGACGTTTCGACGTTAAGTGTAAAGTAAAAGTGACTTTGAGTGTGTTTTAAAAGGGGACGTCAGTGACATTTTTGTAAAAATGAAAACGTAATATGAATTCATTCCATAGCTTTGTACTAGACATTAGATTGTTGTCGTTATTGAACAATAATAATAATAATAATAATATAAAAATGCATATTAAATGGCATTAACGACAATTCACTGCGCTGTAATGATACTGAGTATCAAATCATTGTCTAAAATAATCATATAATTATTAATGTAGAATTTTAGCCACTTGGATAATAAAGTAGAATAATAAGAAAAGGTAGAATGACAGTAAGGTCCCTACGCACCTTCAGTGCTTGGCCCCCTAATAATTACACTGTACGATTTATACACAACCAGGTATATTAAAATCTCTGTAATTCACTGTTGCTCAGCTTTTTTATTCAGTATTTCTCGAACAAGTTCAGTATTTAGTCTTTTTTAAAAAAAAATTTTATTTTACTGACGTACTGCTGTATTACACTGTATTCATGTCTTTGACACACATATTTATAAACGTAAACAAATGTACATTATATTTTATATTATGATCGGGATTGTAATAGAGAAAATGTGTCTCGTATATACAGTGTGTGTGTGTGTGTGTGTGTGTGTGTGTGTGTTTTGTTTCTCCGCAGTACTCAGGCGTGTTGTCCTGCGTGTGTGTGGTATTATCACTACGTGATGGTGATCGTTACGGGCGGAGTCGCCGTCGTAGCAGCACTCAGTCTCTGCTCCATTCTCATCTGGCCAATCAGGATCAGCCGTCGTAAGTCCACCTTTATCCCCTTCGTCTCTCTTTTTCACCGTGACCGTCGTTCCAAGCAAACTGATGTCGGTGTTAGTTCCTCTACTTAGTATTAGAAATCTTTCACTCTGTGTATTTGTGCATTCCTGTGAGCTTCTACACACAGGGGGGAAAAAGGTTGGCAGGTCTGATACGGTCATTTAAATATATATTTCTTAAATATACCTGTCACCCGTCTGTAATTCCTTCAGGCCTCACAGTCTGAGCCTTTGACGTGGGCAGTGGACTGATGGGTAATGCGCCGTGTGTAATGCACTGTATGTTCAGGTCATTTGGGATCACGCAGAAGTAGGGCTGTGCGATATGACACACATTTCATATCACGATACTTGAGGACATTTCTCCGATACACGATGCGCATCATGATGTATAATTATATAAATAATCAACCATCTGCAGAACAGTAGTAAAATAAACAATAAAACAAACAACGTTAAACTGAGTTTTAGGAAACGTTTCTTTAATGTCTACAAAGACAAAGAAGATGAGTTTTTTTTTTGTTTGTTTGTTTGTTCTTGTTTTTTAATTACGTCAAACCAGCAGTGTCCGTTCATATGTAATTATTAAAAACATAAAAAAAAAAATACGTCACCGTACCGACGATATCTCAGAAAAGTGAGATTTTCTCTTTTTTTCTCTCTTTTCTCTTTCTCTCTTTTCTCTCTCCTCTCTCTTTTCTCTTTCTCTCTCTTTCCCTCTTTTTTCACTCTCTTTTTTTCTCTCTTCTCTCTCTTTTCTCTTTCCTCTCTCTCTTTCTCTCTCTCTCTCTCTCTTTTCACTCTCTTTTCTCTCTCTCTCTCCTTTTCTCTCTCTTCTCTCTCTTTTCTCTTTCCTCTCTCTCTTTCTCTCTCTCTGTCTCTCTCTTTTCACTCTCTCTTTCTCTCTCCCTCTCTTTTCACTCTCTTTTCTCTCTCTCTCCTTTTCTTTCTCTTTCCTCTCTCTCTTTCTCTCTCTCTGTCTATCTCTTTTCACTCTCTTTTCTCTCTCTCTCTCCTCTCTCTCTCTCATTTTCTCTCCCTTCTCTCTCTTTTCTCTCCCTCTCTTCTTCTCTTTTTTCTCTCTTTTCTCTCTCTCTTTGTTTTCTCTCTCTTCTCTTCTCTCTCTCTCTCTCTCTCTCTCTCTCTCTCTCTCAGAAAAGTGTATCGTGTAATCGTTTATCAGGATAACTATATTATATCGATTTATCGCCCAGCCCTACGCAGAAGTCTTCCAGGAAGTTACGTGACGTAAATCGTTTGTGGTTTAGTGTGGTGAGCGTGTCGATGATGGACGATGTCAGACGCGAGCGTGTCGATACGTATCCGTGAATCCTCCTCAGTCTAATACAAAAAGCTGTCTGAAATATTGTTTTTTTTAAAAAAACTTAATTTTAAACATGGTCTAATGTACTTTCCTAGCCATACAGACTGAATAATGATGATGATGATAATAATAATAATCATTGAGATTGTTACAGTAGGATTCAGCACAGAGTTTCAGGAATACATTATGGAGGCGTAACGCAGATATACGAGGTGGATGTTGTGTATTACAGTGTCGGTGGAGCAGCAGGTAAACGGCTCTGCTAACCGTCTCCCCGATGGTGAGAGTTTTATTCACGTTCTTACTCAACACCGCTTTCACTTCACCAGCCTCATCCTGAAATCCCACGCCTTTTAATGAAACGCAATCAGAAATCATACAGCACTGTGCACAATTCCTATCTACACAAACGTTACTGATGATGATGATGATGATGATGATGATGATCTCACTGCAGTGTTGAATTTAACATCTAATTATCTTCACAGACCTAACGTACACATATACATCCATAATCAGGATATCGGGTCGAACTGGAAACAGAAGCGCTCCGTGTCTCGCTATTACAGGAAAATAATTGTACTGTTACCCCGAGGTAGATCATTATCCTCTAACTGCACGTCCTGAAGTGTCTCGTCGTGCTTTTTATCCCTTTATAGTTACATTTAAAACAAGTTCGTTCCTGATATCACTTATAGTTATAACAGCTAGAAACAACCGTTCTCTGACCAACCCTCTCTTTTCTCTCTCTTCTTTCTCTCTCTTTTTTCTCTCTCTCTCTCCTTCTCTCTTTTCTCTCTCTCTTTCTCCCTCTCTCTTTTCTCTCTCTTCTTTCTCTCTCTTTTCTCTCTCTTCTTTCTCTCTCTTTTCTCTCTCTCTCTTTCTCTTTTCTCTTTCTCTCTTTTCTCCCTCTCTCTCTCTCTCTTTTCTCTCTCTCTCTCTTTTCTCTCTCTTCTTTCTCTCTTTCTCGCTCCTCTTTTTCTCTTTCTCACTTTTCTCTTCTCTCTCTCGAACTTAATACGACCCGCACAAAAAAACCCCTCAGCTCGACATGTTACTGAGAATCCACAAAAAGCGTAAACTCGTCTGTCCTGAAGATGTCGGGAAACTTGCACCTTTAATCTATGACACTGGAGACTTCCTTCCATAAACGTTAATCCAGGATCGCACACGTTTTTAATCCCTTTTATGAGGAGCGTCTGCTGTACTAGTCCTTGTCACTATAGCGACGGATAGCGTGAATATAAGCCTGTGATTCGCGGCCGCGCTACCGTCAGAGCTGCTGTTGTAGAAGAATCGACACCTTCTGACCAATCAGAATCCACCGTTCTGAATCGGACTGTTGATTCTGCTGACTGCGGGAATCCGTCTGCATTCCTGCGAGTGTTTTTGCGTTTTCTGACTTCTCTGTGTGTGTGTGTGTGTGTGTTTCCACAGGTCTCGGGGTGATACCCGGTCTGATGTCAGATGGAGAAGATTCAGAAGGCAGCAGCGAGCCAACACTGATTAACTGAATTATTCCCAAACATGCCTGTAAATCTGCACAAACTCTATTACTGTGAGCCACCACTGACATTTATATTCATATTTATCCAGTTATTTATGGATAAATCCCGTGCGTGTGTGTGTGTGTGTGTGTGTATATGTGTTTGGACCGTTCTCATGTGTGTAGCTGAAACCCCTGTACAGTCCGTAGGTCACACTTCCGGGAATGACCGCCGGCGTGTAATCCGACTTCCTCTAATAGCGATGGCCGAGTCCAGAAGCAGGTCTAGAGGCAGGTGTGCCTCTAGTGCAGTAATTCAAAACCAAAACATACCATGTTTAAGCTTTCACGGTTTTCCATCCAGTGGAAATCGGAGGAAGAGGCGGGTCTGTGCCGTGAGGAGAGAAGAAGGATCGATGTTCTCGAACTACAAAACAACGTTAAAGTCAACACGAAATCACAATTGATCCAATTGATTAGACCTCTTCAACGAAGAATTTATGACCCTCCCTCAGCCATGACTCTGTAGCGGAGGAGTGCCGCACAGCAGTTCCGCTAACGTCCTGCAGTCTGATTTGCGGCAGGCTGCAGAGAGAGGCAGGGAAGTATCTGTCCGTTTTATCCTCAGACTAGAAATCGCGTTAACCGTAACTGGACGTAGGTTTACACGGTGATTCTTGTGAAATTGGCCTATCGTCGTCATCGTGACTAACAGCACTACCCCAACTGCTGCAGGAATGTTTATACTTTATGACACTTGTATTATTGTTTATTACAATTGTTTTTATTCAGCAGCTGGGTTTCACAAAAATCCATAGACTAGATACACTACGGTGTGTGTGTGTGTGTGTGTGTGTTACCCATAATGCTCTGTGTGAGTGTGTGTGTGAGTGAATCCATTTTGAAGGCATTCGGACACTATTCATTTACAAAGGGACCAGCGATATAAATGCATTTTATTATTATTTTTAAAAATTTTTATTATTATTATGTTTATTATATTATGATCTATAGGAAAGCGGCAGTTGTTCTGAAACATGCAGTCCGTCAGCCGCGACATGTTTGCTGTCTCATTTACTTTTTCTTTGTTTATACATTCGAAACAAATGAGATGGTGAAGATGATCTCGTTTCAGTTTTTTCACCTCAGACCTTCTTCTCGTATTTGACCCAGCCGTGTGCGCGTGCAAACAACAAAACCCTACGTCTCGCTTATCAGCCCTTGAAGTAAATGTTTTCCTGACCAAAATTCAAAAACCAAAAATTCCTGCCAGATTGATAGAAGTTTCGGTAACGTCGATTTTCTGTGTGTGTGTCTGTGCGTGTGTGTGTGTGTGTGTGTGTGTGTGTACTGTCCCTTTATTTTCGGACAGAATTGACGGCGCATCGTCACACGTCCTCCTGTCTCAGAGAAGATAATCACCTAAGAGATAAAATAATCGTATTATCATTCTTTTCAGCACGATGTAGTGATCTAACGCGTGCTGAGCAGTTTAATATCGGAGCGTACGTGGTCACGGCGCAGAACGTACACGTTAATAACGGGGAACGAAACGCACATCTTTTAATGTTTAAAGGGAAATCATGTGTACATGTTCTGTTAAAAACGTTGCACAGGGATTATTTTTATTCTGTGTTTCACAGGGAACAACAACAACAACAACAACAACAACATCATCACGTGGTGACGGACGCAGCGTTGTTCAGACAAACGTTTACCGACCGTATCGTTACACTTTCGTAAAGCTTTATAACTCTACATAACTCTTTTCCATTGCTTATAATTAGAGACGGCGCCAGACCTCATGGTCTTTTCCGATACCGATACCATCCGATATTTTTTCTTTGTTTTTTTCTTTAACTAATAAGCTTTAAACTTTATTTTTATGCACTGTAGAGGAAAAATACATATCTGAAACACATGACTTGCCAAACCCGCAGTTTTTTTCGACTTCCATTGCAAATATAAATACATACAATTGTTTTTATTCTATTTAAACTTAATCTGACAGGATGTTACAGGATCTGATCAAATTCACTTCTTATTTTCTCTGCTATGTGATCAATATCAGGATCATTATTTTTTCTTTGATCCTGCGTATCACATAAATGCCATTTCGCTGTACACTCTCTAATAATGTGCTCTGTAACATACCGTATTCATTTTTATACAGAGTTGTTTCGGGTTCTGTAACATCACTGGAAAGTGGAAACCTTTATTTACAAACTAATTACACGCGCATTTGTTTCTCGCTATCTGTCCACATTCGGACTCCTTCCTGTGAGGAACGTCACGCTTGTATAATTTGACTGTACTTTTGTGATGATCGATTTATTAGACTCGATAAGCTGCGTATAAATCCACTTTTTATGGAAAGCGCAAACGTTTCGACCGTCAGGTCTTCATCAGGCACGACACACACGTGGAATAAAAGTACCACTGTTTATAGAAGCAGGTACATCACCTTCATCAGGCTCGCACTGCAGATGTCACGTGGTTTGAATCGATTGTCACGTGTTTTGGAGTGTGGAGTTTATCTTCTATAAAGAGTGGTACTTTATTCCAGGTGTGTGTGGAGCGTGATGAAGACCTGGCGATCGAAGCGTTGTTTTGGATCTGGAAGTTCGGTGTGCGGATATCACGCTTCTTTTTTCCATGTGGTTATTTCTGTTGTCCTGCACCTGAGCGTAAATCAGGGTGCTTTTGGATGTGCACACCTTTTGTTGTTGTTGTTGTTGTATTTTAGATTCTTCAGCGAATTGTAAGGGATAATCAACACAATAATGATTCAATCAGGTCTGCTAGCAGGTCTAATCTTTAAAGGGATATTTTAAGGAAATGGATGGAAATTTTTATATATAGATATAAATAATGACACAGGTTTGATCAGGGACATGATCTGCTGTGAATCTGCCTGAGACATGTCTTATTTTTTTTCTTATTTTTTATGTACAATATTGTTTGTATGTTTTTATTAATTATTTCCTTTTTTTTTTTTATCAAATTGCATACAGTAAAAAAATATAATGTACCTTTCTGTTATTGTTGTTTTTATTGAGTGAATTAATCAGTGCTTTTGAAATAATTTCCTATATAATCATCGCATCATATGCTGAGATGGACTGCATTACCATGCAGGGTGTATTCCCACCTCACCTCACCTACATCCGTGTTCCCGGGATACACTACGGATCAACGAGACCCTGAGCAGGATAAAGTGGGTCATGGAAGATGAATAAATGGATGAATGTTTAAGGTATTCCAGTGACCTCTTAATGTACTGCAGCACAGTGTGAACAAGTGTGTGTGTGTGTGTGTGTGTGTGTGTGTGTGTGTGTGTGTGCTAGAAAAATGCTGCACTACTGTCAGAGCTGCTGTTATGGAAAAGTTCATCAGCACCTTCTGACCAATCACATGCCAGGGTTGAACAGCGCTGTGGTTTCTACAGGTTCAGTGGATTCAGTAAATCAGGTGTTTTCAGGAGGAACTCCTCGGTGTCCCAGGTGTTCAGACGTTCAGATGTTCTGAGATCATATAAATATATAAAAGTGTTTTGATTATGTTTTAGGAAAGGAGAATGTTATTTAATATATCTATTTACTGCATGGTATAACACAGAGGAAATTAAAGCTAGGAGACCAGATCAGATGTACTTTTAATATTACTACAGAGGAAGGTGGAGGAAAATTATGACTCGGGTGACGTCACTGCGAAACGCAATGAAGGACAAATTAATGCACTTTATGATTATTTTCCCTTTTATACATTTATTCCCCTGATGTTTTACAACCTCGTGAAATATATATATTTTTTTATTATTATTATTTTTGCACAAATGCAGAATTTGAAACGTGATCCATGGTTTTCCAGAGTTTGTAGACATCTGGGAAGTTTGGGGAAACGTGCATTCTGTCAGTAGGAGGAGGAGGAGGCAGGTTTGATCACGTGATGTAGGAGCCGTTAATTGGCGAGCCAATCACATGCCTCTGCTTAATTGACGTGATTGAGTTGTCACAGTGCAGCTGCCTGACAGTTCAGAGCAAAACTATCTGAATGACTTCAGCTTACAAACATAAAAATGGAGTTTAAAAGTTTAAAGAATTTAGACTTTTGAAAAATGTTGGTGTTCCTTCTGGTACAGAATCTCGTCTCAATCCTAGATTAATAACTAGAATTAGCACAGAACCTACTGACTAGCTGCAGTGTGATGATCCGGATCAGAGGATTTAAATGCCAGTACGAGCAGTATCAGATGAGTGAGTAACATTACTGGCTTTACTCTCATTTGATCATAGACATGTCCGAGTATATATAAATGTTATAAAATATATATAAATGTTTATATATTTAAGGCAGTGGACATAAAGTCCATTTTTTTTATTATTATTATTATTATTGAATGTATGATGTGTATAAATATTATTTTGTACTGTACATGTTTATATAAACTTGAGGCACAATGAATATTTCATACTGCATTACATCACACTTCTACTTCCACATTTCCATTTCCTGCTGTTCTCATTTTATCCACAAGGTGGCAGGAAAAAGCAACAGGATGGATAAGAGTGTAGTTTAGTGTAGTAGGATCACTCCTACTGTCCTCTCTCTCTGTCTTTCTCTGTTTTTCTCTGTCTTTCTTTCTTTTTCTCTTTCTTTCTTTCATCCATCCATCCATCCATCCATCCGTCCATCCGTCCAGTGACTTAATAAAGGCCACATTTGGCAAAAGACACAGTGCAATAGTTTGACACAATGTAGGCAATATTTCTTCTTTATATGTTTACTTTTTATATGTTTTACTTGTTAGAAAATGTCAGGATATATTGTCAGTGTTTTGTGACATTTTTTATGATGGTCTTGTTCAGCATTTTAGTTGTACTGCATTTTTGAACCTATAATGAGCTGATGTATCTCTTTAAAAAAAAAAAAGAAAAAAAAACTTATATTAAGAGTTTTGTTGGTGTAGAAGAATAAAGCGAGTTTGTCAACAGTAAATTCTGTAAATTTGTCTCACACCTCCAGGGTTAGGGGTTCACATGTTCTCCCTGCTTCAGGGGTTTCCTCCGGGTACTCCGTTTACTCCCCCAGTTCAAAGACATGCGCTGTAGGCTGATTTGGCATCTCTAAAGTGTGTGTGTGTGTGTGTGTGTGTGTGTGTGAGTGAGCGAGCGTGTGCGTGACCCCTACGACGTCTTGACATCCCGTCCAGAATGCCTTGTTCCCAAGATCCCTGGCATAAGCTCCAGGCTCCCTGTGGCCCTGTGTCGGATAAGCAGGACAGAAAATGGATGGATGGAAATTCTTACAGTTCAATGACCAAAAAATGTAACAGGTCAAACCTGATGATATAAAGATGTGATGTTTTACAGTAATAATATCTGACTGTCATATACATTTCATTCTATTATGTAGTATCAATATCACAATTATTTTCTTCACCATATACATTTACATGCATTTAGGAATTTTTCTTGGTGTTTGGTCACAACACGATACGTTCAACACACACACCTCGGACAACACGGCGCAATTATCATCCTAATGTACACATATTGTATCATAAGAAGAAATGATAGGCTCAGATATAATATATTACAGTGGAGGTAGAAATATCAGCTGGATGCAGTTCAGGGTGCATCAAATATGTCATATATATATATATATATAAAACAGCAATGGGCTATAGTGATGACAATATTCATAAATAATATATTTAACAAATAGTACTATTTATTTATTCATTATAATATCTAGAAGCCCCATCATTAAAGAAGCACCGTATTTCTGCTGCAGTGTTATACATCATTTCATCTCGTCCTCTTTGGAAAGTATGAAGTACTGAATACTGAGATTTGTTCTCCGTTAGATTGCTACATGATCTAATGGCCTCCTGGCCTCTGTGTAATCACACTGAGCTGGAAGAGAGTCAGTAGTTTTATTTGAAACATATTCATCCTTCTTTATCCGTCTGTGTGTCGTGTAGAACATCGCTAGCGGGAGGGGGGATAAACCCCAACCCAAACACTTATTAATAACACCTTTTGTTTAAAAGCTTAAAGAATCCGAATGGAAAACACACGTCCGCCTGCGTCGTATTATAGAGCAATTACGGCTAATTGGAACAATGTTTCTGGGGAGAAAAAACAAACCAGTGTCAGCTCTTTCAGATCTGATTCAGCACAATGGACTGGTTAAAGGAGGACGGTGATGCAGTGTGCAGCTCGGACAATAGAGACAAACAGAGCTGTGTTTATGGGAAATACACTCATCGTTTCCCACGGTGCAGCAGTACAAGGTTCGTTACAGCGTAAATTTTCACACGGTGTTTCACAGTGATGTTTGTTGGTAGATGAGATCTTTTCAGCTGTACTCATGTTGTACTCGTGATGACGTCACATCCCGCGACGCGTCTCGGCCCCAGTCTGCGGAAAATGGTCGATTTTTGATTTTGGAATTGCGAGCTCTTCCGAATATTGTGACGTTTGCTTGGGTTTGTGTTCGTTTCTGCGATCGCGAAATCCTGGAGGGACCGAGTAAGTCCAAAATGCACTGTGTCTGTCAGAAAAGTTAAAGTTACAGCTTTACCTCTGAGTGTTACAAAGCGCTGGCACTGGAGACTCCTTCCATAAACGCTAAATAAACGTCTCCTTATCAGCGGTTATGTGCCTGTGTTAAATGAAACGTTTTCAAAACGAGTCGAGCTGTTTCTGTCGTGGTTAAAGGGGAAACGTAGCTTTTCAAAATCGATGACCGTCATGTATTCACGATGAGCACAAGTCGAAACTTGACACATTATGATGCACATTTATATACGTGTAGAGTATTTTCATTTCAGGTTTGTATAGTGTATAAGCAACACTGAGACGTTTTCCAGCAAAACACGCCCCTACAACACGATGCTGCCGCCACCATGCTTCACGGGATGGTGTTCTTCACATTAAAAGCCTCAAATCGCTGGGCTCAGATCATCTACACCCGCTGTCGAATAGGTCACTCCAGGATGACCCGCAAGTTTTTAATATTAGGAGAAGACTCACCAACACGGACCTTTTGCCAGAAACCATTATCCTTGAAACATGTTTTATCAGACTGTACTGGTCTTAACCCCTTGAGAAACCTTTTTTTGGCAACACTCTGGAAGAAATTTTTAACAAACTTTAGAGTCGCTTAGACATTTCTCACCATGAAAATATCCATAGAAGCTGGCATGGGCAGAAAGTTGGGCAGAAAACAGATTTATTATTATTTTTTTTATATATATAAATGTGGAGGTACTGTAGACTATTTAAAGTTAAACTATTAAACTATTTCTTTAAAGTTTGGGCTATTTAAATCCAAGAAATGACGCTGCATCTTTTGGCTTTGTTTATACTGTACTTGCCGTATATGTAGTAAACAAGCACCATTATAGAAAAACATTAGCCGTATTATTTTTACATTAACCTCTGGTGTAATCCATAACTGCACTATAGATTTCTTTACTGCCAAGGATCCAGCCTTTTTCTGGTTCGGTGTAAAGTTGTACAAAGATCAGCGTTCGACAGCAGCAGTGACGCATCGAGGCCAGATTCAAGGACAGCGAGTTCACATAAAAGATGGACCACATGTTTTTATAAAAACAATGCGGTCGGACATTCCCAAAACATATGCAGGAAAGTGCCTCTGGAGCTTCAGAACAACATTTATATGGAGTACAATGTATTCTGTGAATGGTCTCTGTTTCTCATTGTAGATAAATAGGAAACCTTTTTTTTTTTCTTTTTTTTTTTTTTTAAGAGACCCCAGCATTGGACACCAATCTTGGCGGCTTTCTGGAAATCCTAGGATTTGAACTCACAACCTTCTATTCACTTTTAAGTTCTGTACTTCCGTACCTTCATGCTGTATAATTATAGACCAAGGGTTCCCAAAGGGTCATGACCCCATTACAAAAGATTTTACTCATTATCTTATTCGTACTATTTTATTTATTGTATTTGATTTGAATGAATATTATTGCCGTAACTGCGAAGACAGAGTTGGTTATTTTGCGTGATTGATTATTATTTTGAGTTGTAACTGGGAGTCACATTCAAAGAAGCCACGAACAAGCCTTTAAGAGGGCATGTGCTGTTTGAGTCTTTTTATTTATTTATTTTTTGAACTACGAGTTCAATGAAAATGGATGAGTTTCTCTGTCCATCTGAGTTTCTGTGGGCGTGTCTCAATCAGCTCCCTAGTTCAGCAGTCAGGGCACTGATCAGAGAGGCGGCCATTTTAAAGGCCGTCTCAATTTGCAACATCCTTCCAGTGCACCGGAACGTTTGCTCCCTAAAAAAATCCCAGGGAGCATTAATGCTCGTTACATTCCCTTACTGGTAATGACGTCATGTTTTCTAAAGCTTTTCAGCTAAAAAAAAAAAAAAAAATTAAAAATGGCGGACGAACTCTTTGCCAACTTCATCTACGAGTATGAGTAGCTTGTTATTATCGTTGTTGTAGCTCTCAGATGATTACTTACGTTCGAGATTTTTAACTTTATTGACGTTCTATGTACAGTTTGAGTTGAATGACGTTTAAGTGTTTAATGACTTTATTCATTTTTTTTCAATACACTAGCTTGCCTATGATCCTTGAAGTACCGTGACAGAAACGTGTGTGATTAAGCATAGAAATTTAAATGACGTATAACGTCAGAAAGATATCGGCCCTGCGCGTTGTTGATAAATGCCGGTGGTGACGTTTTACAACGCGAGTACGTGGTCATGTCGCTGTAAATTGAGTCATCAGTGTCCCAGTGTGTGGTGAACCAGGGTCCTTACCGGTGCCCCAACTCGTGTACACCCATACACTGATTCCCCACCCAGGGAGCTGATCGAGACGCACCTTCTGACTCGGTGGAACAACAGAAGTCAAGAAAATAAACACGAAAGGGGGAAATGAAGGTAGGGATGACATGACTTGGGGCTGCAGAAATTTCAGAATTACCATCTGCGGTCATTTGTCCAGAAAGTGACGCTACTAATCTACTTAACAAATCAACTCGACTACGTACGGTATTGACCGACAAGGTGAATAATATCGACGTGTTCCAAGACTCCAGGAAATCCCGACGTAACTTGATGAGCATGTGTGAGCCGTGCTGAGTTTACGCACTCCTCAAAACACCCCATGAAATGTAACTGCATGTATACATCAGAAACCCTGGCTGATTTGAAAGGAACAGTAACAGAGCTGCGCTTTAATTCGCAGCAGGTCGAACACCAGTCTGCTCCTCGTTACAGCCGATCTGTTCCTAATGAGCACGGCGTGTAGCGAACGAGTGCCCTTATTCCGCTTCGCTTTATTAGCCTACAGAGCTGGAGGTCAGCCGATGGATTTATAATGTGTGCTGTGATAATAATAATAAAAATAATAGTAATGCTGGCTCGCACTTTTATAGTAAACCTCTGATGAAGCCCATTAGCCTGTGATTTTTTTCTTCATTAAATAATAGTTTAATGTTGTTTTGCAGCAGCCTCTGTTAGTCCGGCATTTAACAGCAGTTAGAGTTCATTTTCAAAAAGAGCTCTGTTGTTTTGCTGGCTTTTTGTTTGTTGTTGTTGTTTGTTCGGTCTCGTCCAGGGTGTTTTTCTTTCTTTTTCTGTCTTTTTATGGCATTACTCTGTCAGCTTAGTGCTGGCACTCGGTAAAATAAACATTTATCACAAACATTTGGGTCGGAATCTGTGGTTTTCTTTACCAGCTTTCCTTCTTTTTGACTCCAAAAGAGACCTTTTTGGTCTTTAGACTAAAATGGCTAGCTAGCTAAGCAATGTTCCCTGAGAAATGGCTAGTTCGCTAGCTCACACTTCAGTTGGAGCTGTTTTCTTGATCACTTTTCCTCCTAGAATTTTATTTTTTCACCCTTTCAAAATGGAAATTGCTAGTTAGCTAGCTAATAAATAAATAAATGCTGATACATCATCACTAACTAGCTTGCTAGTTCAGGTTAGGAAGGTTCAGTTTTCTTCAGTCTTTCTTAATATCTAAAAAGTTTTGGTTTTAAAACGGAGGTTGCTAGCTAGCTAGCCAACAATTTTGTCTGGCTGAACAGAGCTAGCGCTCACGTTGGAGTTGGTGGTTTTCTTCATACCTCCTCCCCCCCCCCCCCCCCCCCTTTGGTTTTAAGAGACATTTTTGGTTTTGAGACAGGTGTCGGTCGCTAGCTAACAGCTAGTGTGTTATACGTTTTTATCACGTTGGTAGGCAGAAAACTGTATATAGACCAAAAATAGTACTAATTGTAGTAATCGCCTTCTGAGATATTCCCAATATGAAGAGACGAGGGCTGGCCGATCCATCCGTTTTCTATACCGCATATCCTACTGGGTCGCGGGGAATCTGGAGCCTATCCCAGGGAGCATGGGGCACAAGGTGGGGTACACCCTGGACAGGGTGCCAATCCATCATAGGGCACAATCACATACACATTCACCCACCCATTCATACACTACGGACACTTTGGACATGCCAATCAGCCTACCATGCATGTCTTTGCACCGAGGGAGGAAACCAGAGTACCCGGAGGAAACCCCCGCAGCACGGGGAGTACATGCAAACTCCACACATACAGGGCAGTGGCAGGAATCGAACCCCCGACCCTGGAGGTGTGAGGCGAGCATGCTAACCACATACATACACTTTACTGAGTGATCGTGATAACATTTTCAGCATTTAATAAAATGCTTCTTTTTTTAAAATATTAATTACACATTTAAAATATTTATATAGAGTGGCAGCAGCTAATGTGATAATTGTTAGAAAGAGAAAAAAAATTATATATATATAAAATTTTTAAAAATTTATCATAG
Source organism: Ictalurus furcatus (assembly GCF_023375685.1). Taxonomy (NCBI): domain Eukaryota; kingdom Metazoa; phylum Chordata; class Actinopteri; order Siluriformes; family Ictaluridae; genus Ictalurus; species Ictalurus furcatus. The sequence goes on from NC_071271.1 coordinate 21,643,700, forward strand.
TTTTTTAATACGTTTCGACACACAAGTATCACTCATGTTGAATCACAGCTCGTGCTGTTCATGCTGTAACTGTTTGGCTCAGTTAGTCAAAACTAGTGGCACCTGTATTCAACATGCTGTTATCAGGACTGGATTCTGACTCACTTTTGAGCTGCTTTGGATAAAATCTGCTGCCAAATTAGTTCCTGTAAAAATTCTCTGAGAGGCCACAAGGAGGCAGTAGCACTTCTGGTTCCTATCATCATCATGGTGTGTTTTCTGTGATGGTTTTCTGTTGCTGTGTAGAAAATTACAGCAGATTATAGTACTTGGAAGTACATTAACAGACACTCACACATCTTAAAAAACAAACAAACAAACAAAAGAGTTTTATGGGGAGGCATTTAAACTTACACACACACTTCTACATGTATACATACAGTACAAATAGTCAAATGTGTGTATGATATGACACAATCAGATTCTATACTATACTACGGTATCATTTTAAAGTTTTCATTTGAATTTTCTTTAAAATTTGTACTTCAAATGTGTATAATAAATGTAGTACTTCTACTGTAAATACATTTCTATTAAATACAAACTTTTTTTTCTTCTACCTGTTTACATTTTTATCCCAGTTACAAATCTCTACCATCATGAATTAAATATGTGTTTGTTGTAATCATTTTTGTGCATTTTAACTTCATGTATTAATGACATTTTAAAATTATATATATATTTTTTAAAAAGCTACCATTTTGTATTTATAAAAAAAAGCCCATTAGTGTTACTCTCTCTTTATATGATAGATAGATAGATAGATAGATAGATGTTGCTTTTTGATCCCTGAGGGGAAATTGAGTAAAGCACGTCACCCAGCATGGATAACGTTTTAAAGAAAAAAGTATAATGGAAAAATGTTATTTTATTAAATTTCACAGAAATTAAATCCAAAGACAAGGCATGAATGTTAACTCCGACCCTGACCCTTAACCTTAAGTGTGAGACCATATCTTTTTTTTTTTTTTTTTTTTTTTTTTTTTAAATTTTCAGTTAAATGTATTTGCACAAAGTTATTATTTATTAAAGTATTATATATATATATAATATAAAATAATTTTTTTTTTCTTCAAATGCTTCAGTACGTTTGAGTGACACTGTTTACCCCTTCACTCAGCGATGATCTTTACTTTTAAGTATGCTCTTGACACAATAACTCTTAAAATCCTTCCACATGTAGAGGAAAAATCTCCACTGTGAAACGATAAATATGTGTTTATAGAAATATGGAATATCTGTGACGTGTTTAGTGACTTCCGATCTCAAACGTAAGTGAAAACTGTTAGCTGCTGTTAGAAATCCAGCTTCGAGACCTTGAAGCAATCTTTGGTCTCAAAGTCCCAGAATAGCATGCAGCTACACGACACGGCTAGCTAGCGAGCTACGAGATGACGAGTGTGATGGTATTAGCATGAAAGTTGAAGCTTTGGAAGCTGATGCGTTTTGAGCGGAGCGTACAGACGATGAGGACTAAAGCGCCGATGCGGCGCTCTCGTAAGGTAGAGGATTGAAAGCAAGGGCTAAATCGGACTGCGTTAAGATCAGTGAGGTAGTCGATCGGCATTGTGGGTAAAGTGAAAAATAGACTTGAAATGTCAATGAAAGAAATTTTTAACTTAAAACGCTTAGTGTTTATAAAATAAACACTGGAAGCTGTTGATCACATGTTGATCAGAAAGGTTAATATGCGAATTCTTCAGAGTGAAGACTATCGGCTCGCTGTACTTGTTTGCTACATTAGTCTTGTAGCTCTTGTGATCGTCTGTATTTGTATGTAAAAAGAAATAATAAAAAAAATCAAACTGCGTCTTTTAATCAGAACTGTGTTCCTGTGAAATCCTGCAAAATCTCTACAAATTCTCATGGATTTTGCGTGAGATCGGGTTGCGGCGCATGAGTGGGAAAGGGGAAGAGGAGAACTCCTCAGGGAGGAGGTGGGCGAAAGCTCCGGGAGATGATAATGACGCTGTGGTTTTTATGTGACTGTCCCGAAGGGCCGAATCGGAGCCACGCTGGCAGCAGCCGAGCATCTCGCGGCTTTTTAAAGTTCACAGCAGAAACTCATTACACGTGATTACAAACAGAAGGAGAAACAGCCAGCACAGGTCTCAAAGCTCATCTGTAACCTGAGTTTAACAGCAGCGGGGATGCTGTAACCTGATGGGAGGGTGATATGTTGAGATTTCCTGATATCAGAAGTATAGGATATCTCAGGAATAAATGAGGAAAGCAGAACGTTTCATTCTTCACTGACAGACGGAGGAAAGATTCCTGGAATGTTCCTCCTGAAGACCAGGAGATCATTAAAAAAGAAATAAATTATATATATATATATATATATATATATATATATATATATATATATATATATATATATATATATATATATATATAATATCTGTATACACACACATACAGCAGACTTCAAGCTACGTTAAAATGTCATGTAGCCAGTTGCAATGCTCGGTATATATCTGTAATATAATCTAGTTTAGTATTCTGGGATGTCAAGGCAGCGAAAATGGATTAAGGTGAAATCCATTTTTATTGACTTTTTTTTTTTATTTGAATAAAAAGTTATGAGAATATTACTGGCTAAATCGAAAAGCTAGCTTGCTAAGCAACATTATCGCTGCATGGTATGCTAACGTTTTTGTCGTACTACAGCACTATTGAATCTTTTAGAAGGTGTTGATTGATTCATTTTCTATAACAGCAACTCATTCTAAATTCCTTATTGTTATCAGTCTCTCCAGGATTTTGCCATTTATCATTTTATTTTTTAAAATGGATTCACTTTTATAAATTTTTTTCCCCCCGCGTCACAGAAACTAACACAAAATCAAGGGAACACTGCAGCTTGCAATTTTTCAAAATTACTGCAGATTCGGGCCATGACGCGTCATGCGACGTCATCGCGACGCGCATTCAGCCGAAGCCCTGTTCGATTCACGTGCGCTCGACGTGAGTACAGCTAAAGGGTCTCGTTTACCAGCAAACATCACTGTGACAGACTGCGCAAAACAATTTCAGTGCAATTGCGATTTCACCGATTCGAACTGTGTTTCCATAGTAACGGCTCATTCGTACGCGGACACTGCACATAAACAGATTAAACATGTTTGTTTTCATTGATTTGGTGACGTCTTCTGTTAGGAGACATTAACTTAACCCTTATGGAAGGAGTCTCCGGTGTCAGTATTTTGTAACAGTCAGAGGTAACATGACAAGCTGTGTTTGTTTTTTTTGTTGTGTTTTTTTTTTTTTTTTCCAAGATGCTGTTGAAGGAAGGACTTTTTATAGCTGCTATAACGTATGAAAGAATAGGAACTTAGGATGTTCCATGACATTAAATGTAACCGAAAACGGATAAAAAGCATGATGTGCAGGAACTTAAAGATACCTGGAACTACAGGCCAGGAACTAAAATTAGTCTCAGTTCCTCAGGTGGAAACGTGTAAAATTCCTAAAATGTTCCTGCATTCCTCTTAATGTTAACATTTCCAACATGGTAGTATGTTGTTGTTGATGTTTATTCGATTATACTGATCATGCGTGCATTTATAATGCTTGTATATTACTTGCAGAACTGTTTGGCAGTGACGTCCCAGTCGAAATGCTACCAGATGTATAAATGAAATTTAGAGACACAGAATCTGTGTTCACGTTGTCGAAGTGTGCCGGCTGTGTTTAAATCCTCCTCCTTCTACACTTCACACGCTATCACACCTCTGTTTTTCGCGTTCTGCATATTTTCAGCAATGGACGTGGCGTGATGAAATGTGGCAGCTTCTGCTCACGGAAATCTCTTCTGAGAGAGACTTCTGAGCCCCAGATCCTAGGAAAAAACCTCACAAACGCGAGCGTTAACCTCAACGGGATACGCTTTAGCATTAGTCAGGATCGAGGCCCTGGGCATCACTGGTCATATTTCCAACACGGAGCACGAAGAATCTGTTGAGCCCATGTTGGTGCCATATGGCAGGAGAGGAAGAGCGAATTCTACGTTCACAGCTCGAACGCTCTTCAAAGCCAGAGTTTGGAACGAATTGGGAATTTCAGAGCGATGCTGCGAAGAGCCTTTGATGGTGGTCAGTGGGAATGAAGGGCAGTGACCACACCTCGAGCATGGAGGACAGATGGGGAAGCAGTAACATAACAGAGTTTATGAACCGTTTTTAGCCGCATCCGCGTTACCAGGTGCAATACTGAAAGAATCAGTGATATGTATCTATCTATCTATCTATCCTTCTCCACCCTTATTTATCCATCCAGCCTTCCATCCTTTATCAATCCTTCCTTCCACCTTCCCATCCTTATCCTCCCTTATTGATCCTTCAATCCAGTCTTCCATCTATCCTTCTCCACCATTATCCATCCATCCATCCATCCACCCTTTTATTTATGCATCCTTCCATCGTTCTTGACCATCAATTATCCTTCCATCCTTCTACACCCTTACATAGCCTTCAATTCTTCTTCACCCTAATCCAGCCATCCAGCCATCCTTCCACCCATCTACCCCTGTATCCTTCTATTATTCTCCAGCTGTATCATCCGTCTACCCTTCTGTACATTTTCATCCCTCTTTCTGTTCTTCTCCACTTTTATCCATCCATCCTTCAAACCTGTTCCACCCTTATCCATAATAATAATAATAATAATAATAATAATAATAAATTATTCCTTCGGTTTATATAGTGCACTCAAAGCACTTTACACCAGTGTGTAGCAGCCATCCATATCCATCCATCTTCACCCTTATCCATAGACCCTTACATCCTTCTATTAATTCATCCCCAACTCGCATCTCTTTCTGTCCATCCATCCTTCTAGCCTTTTCCATCCATCCCCACCCTTATCCAATGACCCTTACATCCTTCTATTAATTCATCCCCAACTCGCATCTGCTTATCTGTCTATCAATCAGCTGCAATACTCACCTACTCAGGCATCCATCCATCCATCTTTTCATTCATCTGTCTCTCCACCCACTGCTCACTGATTTAACACCTGAGATCGACTGCACTCTCCTATGTGTTTATGTATCAGTGGAAAACGATGGAATATTCAATTATTTCTGATATAATGAAACCCAGAGCAGCTTGCACTGTTGTGAACTCTGCAAATAAAGTCAGCAACAGCGTGTCGTATCCATCGTATACGAGAGCCGATTAGCTGCACCTGCTGATGTAGCACAGTAAGAACACTGTAACATAAAGTCAATCTCACTTACTGCTGTGTTTAGACAGCTGCTTCTCAAATCACCGGCTTACACACGCTAAACCGTGCACTCCACAGAGCCTTAAATCACTTTTATGAAGATGTTCTCATAAATGTGTCTGCAAAGGGCTTAAGCAGAACTGTCGTTTTTTAAAAAATATTTAGCATTGTGTGACCGCGATTGATTGAAAAAAAGCGCATTCTTTATTTACTTCAAGTGACTGCGCAGCCGTTATATTGTTAACTGCTATAGTGTTTTATAGCAATACAGCTATAATACATAGTTTAAAATCCCAATTACATCTAGAAGGAAATGGAAGGAAACAATAGAATGGATGCTAACATCCATTTTGGGGTTGAAAAACCCACTGGTAAAAAAAGGTTTATTTTACAGTGAACATCTGTGTAATGTGCAATTTTTGAACCAATATTCAGTAATGGAGATATTTTTGGCCAAGTGTATTAATTTTCCTACTGGATAAGTCATTTCTAATATCGTTCCAAATTTGTGCAGCACACACGAGTTCACGTGAATGGTATTTAAGTGGAGAACCGAGACAGTGTTGGTAGGATGTGAGCTCTGACTTTTTAAAAATGTATTCCAGTAATCATAATTCAATTCTACAAATGGTCCGATTCAACGGCAGCACCTTCAAAATATGATTTAAAATAACAGTTAGATGTCAAAACACCAGAGCAAGACATGACGAACCTGAGAACTAACACCTAGGAGAACGACACAAATGAGAAACCAAGGAAAATGGAGAAACTGTAGAAACATGAACTCGCGTAGGACAGACTTGCATTTCTGAGAAGAATGTTTTTGTCATGTGCAGAGGCTAGTAGTGTTGATGCCTCACATCTCCAGTGTTCCCATTTCAATCCTGATCTTGGCTTTCTGACTGTGTGGAGTTTCACTCGTTCTCCCTGTGTGTCTGTGGGTTTCCTCCAAGTTCTGTGGTTTCCTCACACCTCCCGAAAACATGCATGCAGGTCGTTTAGTTATGCTAAATTGCCTCCAGGTGTGAATTCTTCCATCTAGTTACCTGTCTATTTATCTAACCATCAATCCATCCATCCATCCATCCCTCCATGTGTCTGTCCATCTAGTTACCTGTTTATCTATCTAACCATCAATCCATCTATCCCTCCATGTGTCTGTCCATCTAGTTACCTGTCTATCTAGCCATACATCAATCCAACCATCCACCCCTCCATGTGTCTGTCCATCTAGTTATCTATCTGTCTATCTAACCATCAACCCAACCATCCATCCATCCCTCCATGTGTCTGTCCATCTAGTTACCTGTCAATCAATAAATTCATCCATTTACTCATGTCTGTCTTTTTAGCTATCCACCATTCATCCAAACATCCATCCATCTAGTTACCATCCGTTTACTGTAGTTATCCATTTTATCAAGCCATCCATCCATCCACCTATTTACATGTCTATCTAGCTATCCATCCATCTAGTTACCCATCCATCCAAGCATTCATTTATCTAGTTACATGTCTGTCTATCTAGCTACCCATCTATCCATTCATCCTTCCATCTAGTTACCTTCTATTAATCAATCCATCCATCCATCAACTGGTTACTCATCCATCCATCTGTCTGCCCCTAGCTACGTATCCGTCCAATGATCCATCCATCAACCTATTTATTTACCCTTCCCTCTGCCCATCCACTCATCCATTCAGATCTATCTGTTAGCTAGATAAGGATAATACAGGAGATTATTGCTAACTAGCAACAGTTCGAGAACTAAATTCCATGTTATGTGATTCTCTTGGGTGCATTTTTTACTTTTTCATGGCTGTATTTTTCCAGAATCATGTTTTTACATTGAAAACATAGTTATTGATCTGTAATCAGTTTGTTTTCTCAGTGAATTACAGGTCCTTCAGTTTGAACCTTCTAATGAGCCATTATTAATATGGGCACTAACAATAAAAAATCACAAGAAACTGGTATTCTAACAATCGAGGGCAGAACTGGAGGAGCATGGTGGGTAAAAAAAACAGTATGACAGGAAGTAAACAGGAGGCTTCTGTGATGGCATCTTTAATTTCAGTGCAACGTTAAAGTTACTGATGTATGAAGACATAAACCGCTGATGTATTGCAAGGTTTAAAGGTTCAGTTCGGTTCAAACAACTCGAAACATCTGAGAACAGGGATGAGACAGGACTTTGTAAATCCAGAGGCCAGTATGTGCAAGGAGAATTACTTCCAGAACTTTCTAAATATAGAGAATAAAAGTCAGTCCATCATTTTGTCAGATTAGATTTCTCAGGAAAGATCATACATCATTCTTCAGTAACACAAGTTTAGAAAAGTGAGTCATAGGAACTTGTAGCATTCAGGAAAAATCTTCTGCTAACCTAAAATGATTAGCTGGATGGACGCTGTGTGATCGGTTACTCCTGACCCAGTGTAGAGAGCGCCAAAGATTCCCTCAAACATCCCCATTTTCCACAGTTTCTTTTGGTGTCTCGAACCTTATAACCACTCAGATGGTCTTGTAGTGAAAATCTTTTACTCTTAGCATCACCCTGCCAAAGTGATCTTGATTATTTTGCCTTTTTCGGTACTAAGGCGGCTTGGCTCGGATCTACGGAGGTTACTGAGGAGCGATTCATCTGGCAGAAGGCTGCAGTTTTGGCCGAGCGAAAGGGGAAATGCGCCGAATTCCTCCCGAGTCCCCACTGAGGCTGGTGTGAAAGGTGATAGCGCTGATCTCCTCAGCACGGCGTGGCAGCAGGCGCCGCACACAAATAGCGCGGCAACAAAAGAGTGCTAAAAAAAATCCCCTGTCTGTCTCGGGAATGGTGGTGTCCTGGGGAGAATGATGTGCACGTTGCCCAGGTGGAGTGGAAAAAAAAAACAACCCGTGGTACTTCTGGGGTTTATGAGCACTTTTATAGAATAGAAAGCGGGGTTACGTACAGAGAGCAGGGAACAGACCATGAGTGATCGCTTCCAGGAAAGACGCCCCATGAGAGAAAGAAACCTCAAAGAAACCGAGATGGAGCCACCATTTTATATGTGATACGTTTCCCTGAAAATCAGTATTACATGTTTCTGCCTTAAGCACCAAACATCTTGAATGATTTATTGCATTGGTGATACTTTAGTTTTGCATTGAATCTATTCAGAGTGGTGCCTACAGGAAATTGGAACTCTTTTTTTACCAGAGGCCAAAAAATAGATGCTTTGAGGAGTGTCCATGTTCAGCATTGAATTTATTTGGGATTTCACCCTCAACTCTAGTGGCTAGTGGCTCATTTCAAAGTAAATATTTCTTTATTTACGTAGCCGACTAGGTTTAAATGTTACAATTTTATCATCAGGTCTATACGGTGTTTCACTATCAAAAAAGCTTTAGCTGTGCTGTCCGATTTATCTCTGTACCAGTGTTATTGCGGAGACGTGTGAATTGTTTGCCCAGCAGGGGGCTCACACCCCTCCCCTTTCCCCTCACCCTAATCACCAGCAGCTAAACACAGTCACGATACTCTACACACAGAAACCCAACCGTGTCCTGACTCATCTTATAACAGACTTGTGGTGAAAAAATAATGAGTCTGTTTATACTGACTGAAAATGTCAGACAAGACGATTTTCATTCCACAGGCTTAATGGAACGCTAGTGTACTGCGAGAAAGTGTTGAGGGAGGTGGCACGACAGGGCCAGGGGAAATCTTAGGTCTCATGGCTCAAATTCAATGTTTGAAGTTCAGAGATTAGTTGAAAAAAATCTTGTATTCCCAAGATGCAAAGCAGTTTCCTTCTAAAATACGACTAATAACCACTATAATACTTTGTGTTCTGTACAACGGGGAAGGCTTTTATATGAAAATAATCAATGCCAGGGTAGCGTGAAGCGACTCCTCTGTCCTGGAGATGTCGGAAAACTTCAAATTACAGCTCTACCTCTGACTGTTTCTCGTGTTTTCCCCGCGTCCACACAGGTTTCCTCCGGGTTCTCCAGTTTCCTCCTTTACGCCAAAAGGAGTAAATGAAGATAGGCTCTGGATCCACCAGGATAAAGTGCTTACTGAAGATCGGTGAATTAACTCTAGTCAAATGTTAGCCAGATTGCATCGTTTAGGCTAACGAATATAAATTGTGCATTGGAGCGCGAGTGCCACTGTATGTTAGCTTTCTGTTCACTAACTAGCTAGCAAGATATCAGCGTTTGAATATTTGCTTAGCTTAGCATACGTTAGTTTTAAAAGTAGTGCTGTAGTGTCATAGCTAGCATTTATTTTCGCTGTCTGCATGACCAGTGTGTGCTCAATCAAGATCATTTTCATACATAAAATGTTGGTGCTAGTTACTAATTCACAGATTTCAGCACGCAAACTATAACGAAATAGGCTGCCATAGTTTGTTTTCTCTTATTTTTGACACGGCACCAGATCAAAAAACTTTTTTAAAATGTACTTCTAAGTAGACTGTTTCCATGTTTTATTTTGTTTTTCGCATGTAAGTGCTAATTGCTTAAAAAATTTGAAAATTGGACAAAAAGTAAAAAAAAAAAAAAAGGATTTATCATAAAACTTGCCTTGGGTGTTATCACTGTTTGTAGGACTTCCAGACCGATAAAATACAAAGCTAACATGAGACTAGGCTAGTTTGGTGTTGCTAGCCAAGGGGAGGCACGACTAAGCTGTCAAACCTGCTCAAAGTGGAGAATTATTCGGGACTAAAGAAAAAATCTTCGGTGCTACAGCCTTGAATGCCCAGACCTGGTTACGCCCCTACACACCACCAACATTAATATTCACATTAATCATCAGCATGCTGTTGTTATTATTATATTTTATTTTTTTATGACAATGACTTGGAGTAGACTTGGAATGAATTTCAATAAGACCTTTTTTTTTTATTGTCGAAAACAAGAATAAAACCTTCGAGGTCTTTATCAGCCTGCTTTATATTTACACTACATACAATATTTACATACAGTACTGAATACTGTATACAGGCATTAAATGGTACAATATACATTTTGAACTATGTTTTAGAAGCCGATCTATCAAGATGGATGCCATATTTCTGTGTTGAGTATTCCAGCGTGGGAAGAAATCCCCTTTCCTCTCATGTTTCCTGCTGTTCTGTGGTGAAGACACAGAGCTGGGACTTTTCTTTACTCATGCTGTGAACGCACAACATAATGAAAAGCCAAAAAAAAAACAACCCTTGCACACAAATCCCAGCTCCCCACCCTATAAGTGGTCTTTCAGCTATTTTGGCCTGGCGTGGTCGTCAGAGTTTCCAGATCGAAGGAGGGAAATTCTTTCCACGGTGAGGCGAGTCTGCTCGACTTAATCAGCATTTTCAACTGATGAATGACTGACTGAGAGGGAGAAAAAGAAAGAAAGACAGAAAAACAGAGAGAAAGATGCTGTATCCCAAATGCTAAGGCTTATTTAAAAAAAAAAAAGTATTCATTAAAATTAATTAAAACGTCGTACGTTTGCTCTGTTGCTGATTATTTAGGAGCTAGCGTGCTAATCTGCTAGTTTCTGGTTATTAGGTGGCATACATAAATCAACACGCTCTCCACTCAAGCCTGCCACAGAGCACAGACACGACCGCATAACGCTCATGAAAAAGTAGCCGTTGCTGATGTTTACCACCTTTTTTAGCTTTTTAAATATTTGCACGCGAAGAGACACCAAAAAAAAAACAAAAAACAAATATGATCCGAGACTTTCTTTTTTTCCTTTTCCTTTGCCTCATTAAACTGCTTTGTGTATGCTTTAATAAGACAATTTAAACAATAGGAGCTGCTATTTAGCATAAAAAAGTCACATTATGTTCATTAACAATAGCTGGCTTATAGTACGTAGCTAGCCAAATAGGTAGCACGCTAGCTCACATCATCAGGGCAATCAATTTATTGGGAAATGAAAAGCAGTCCCTAGTAAGTTTGATGCTAGAAATGTAGCTAGTGTTAAGTAAACAAGGGCGGAGTTGTGTACTCCGCCCTTGTGTACTTTAAAACAAGGGCGGAGTTAACACGATTAACGTAGTTAACGTATTTGGTTGTGCAATTAAAATGACCAGATCATGTAAACTATATTGTTGTAACTATATTGTTGAGCTCAGATTATACTTAATATATAACTTTTTAAGCTAAAACATTGAAGCGATAACAGAACTTAACATGTTCCACGACTATAAATGGACGTGTCGTTCGTTAACTATTCACAAATTGTTAGCATCGGAAAACTGCTGTGGTGTAAAAGGAATAAAACGCTTCTGGTTGTCGAGGATCAACTTACCAAGCTGGAAAGCTTCATCACGCCACCTCGTCACTGATTACTTTCCTGTAACTGCATGATTATTGTGCTTGCAGCTGGAATTCCGGCCTTCGCGTTTTATCGACACTGTTGTAAGTTTGGCCGTAAGTTGGTTTATTAGTTTGTTTTGAAAACACGGCAGCGTCTAGCAGCCTTCAGCGGTCTGCGTGTGGTCGTTGCAGAGGAGGACTCCGTAACTTTTTATTTTTTAGGAGGTTTGAGCTTAATCCTAATTCATTTAAGAAGATTTAATAGCAATCCCTCCCTTTTCAGAACTACAGTCTGTCACTGAGAATATTTGTCATAGCCCTTTTCCGAAACGGCAAGTATGACGCCGATTTCCCGGTGCTCTGAGAGCGTAAAGGTTTTTAGCCCTAATTAGGGAGGACTGCAGTATGAATTAGGGAATCTTGTAACTCGAGCACGTAAATAAAGCACACATGCACGGTGGAATCCAGTCGGATGACTTGGCAGTGTGTTTGAGAAGTGAGCTGGCAAGTCCTTTAATCAGGCTTAATCAAAACCAGATTGGGGAGAGGGGGAGAGAGAGAGAGAGAGAGAGAGAGAGAGAGAGAGAGAGAGAGAGAGAGAGACTGTGTGTGTGTGTGTGTGTGTGAGAGAGAGAGAGAGAGAGACTGTGAGAGAGAGAGAGAGAGAGAGAGAGAGAGAGAGACTGTGTGTGTGAGAGAGAGGGAGAGAATGAGAGAGAGACTGTGTGAGAGAGAGAAAGAGAATGAGAGAGAGAGGGAGAGAATGAGAGTGAGACTGTGTGTGAGCAAGAATGAGAGAGTGAGAGACTGAGAGAGAATGAGAGAAGAGAGAGAAAGAAGAGAGAGAGAGACAGAGAGACTTTTTGACTTTTACAATCCTTTATTTAACAAAAGTCACATTATACACACTAAAGTCAAATATGTGTGTGTGTGTGTGTGTGAGAGAGAGAGAGAGAGAGAGAGAGAGAGAGACTGAGACTGTGTGAGAGAGAGTCTGAGAGAGAATGAGAGAAGAGAGAGAAAGAAGAGAGAGAGAGAGAGCGAGAGAGACCGAGAGAAAGAGAGAGAGAGAATGAGTCATTACAATAGTATCCAATACACCGTCCAGCAGATTTGAAGCAGATGTTTAAAAATATGTTTCTCTTTTTCCTGGGACTTTACTCCTGAACCTGGATCAACAAAATTCCAGCATTTATTCCGAGTTTGTACCCCCTGTTTGTAATATTTGTATTTCCAGGTTTAGAACTAAGAATGATCTGCATGTTGATAGGATCACATCATGAAGTGATCCACATCAGTGTTACTCCTCACTGACACGGCGTGTAAATAATTTACATTCGGTCAACTCGGTGAATCCTTTAATCCGACGCGACCCGCATGTGAATTCGATTAGAGTCCGATCCAGGCACAGAGCTCGGCGTCTGTTGTGCTGCGGGACTCGAACTCGCAACCTTCTGGTGACTGGGTTTAGATCCTTATCCGCTAGGTTACATAATGACAGCAAAACTCTAACCTTTTAAGCGTTCGTGCTGGACGTTTGCTTCTTTATTTTTGCGCTGGAGCGACTCGCTAACAAGTAATAAAAGTCGTGTAAATATCCAGCGCTTCAGTGCCGTGAAGGTGTTGATTAGTTTCCTGGAACAGCAGCTCTGACAGCTGCAAATCACAGGATTATATTCATGCGCTCGTTCTCATACAGTCCGGTTCATAAGTATATGGACAGCGACCCAATTTTCATAGTTTTGCCTCTGTGCTGTAGACCACCACGATGGATTTGAAATGGAGCAATCAAGATGTGATTGAAGTGTAGACTTTCAGCTTTAATTCAAGGGGTTTTGGAATTACAGCCTTGGAGTCCCTCTGTTTCCACAGGCTCAACCGTAATTGGACGATTGACTGATAAGCAAACAGGCCACACCTGGCCGTTTAACTGCTTGTTATTTCATGAAGGATGAAGGAGATAAAAGGTCTGGAGTAGCTTCCAAGCGTTGAATTTGCAGTTAGTACTGACTGAACGTTATCACTTCTATAGGAACACACTATTGTTTATAACTCTAGCTGTATACGGTATAACAGTCTAACAGTCAGGTAAAGCTGTAACTTTAAGTTTTCCGACGTCTTTGGGACAGACGAGTTTCGTTTTTGCTTTCCTATCTTGGCGAGAGCGATGAAAACGAGGCTAGCGAGGGGAATAACTGTTTGTTTATAGCTGCTATAATGTAAGTGAGAACAGGAAATGTGTTCCACAGCATTACATGTAACTATACAAAAGGATCACAATTATGCCGTCGTTCTTTTAATAAATAAAATAAATAGTAATCATTGTGAAATCGCTGTGGCGAAAGAGGAATAAAACACTTCAGGGTGGTAACAGGAACTCTGCTGTATCACGCCATCCAGTCGCTGATTATTTTCCCATTACAGTGTGACGCGTGTGTGACTTGGTTTGCGCTTGTACACGCCCATAAATATATATTTTTTCCATACTGCTCACTTACTACAGTACTACAGTATTATTAAACCCGTAATAACTCCAGAAGAGCCGCCGACTCAATGTGTAAAACGTCTTTATTCCCCAAAGTCTTGATCTGTTTGACTAATCGTAATAACAGTAACAGCTTCTGGAAAAATACAGTATCTGATCCGGGTCCAAAGTACCTGATTAGTGAGGGGCATTAATAATAATTACGATAGCCTAACGATCGATTATCTCATTTGCCGTTTCCGATCCCCGGTCTCAGAAATGGTGCCAACGTCAGCAGATGATGATGAATCACTCTGTCAGAGTTCGAGTGTGAAGTGTGTTAGCGCTGACTATCAGCGGAGATCTCCTCTGCTTCTTAATGGCTAATTGATAAAGTAAACTGCAGCCTGAGTTCGTTTCCACATGTAGGGTGGGCCGTTAAAGGGGGAAATTGAAGGCAGATGGCGGTGCAAGACGGACACGCTAATCGTTCTCGTATCCGTGGAACCGATTTACAGAGCGGATTAAGACGAGCGTTTAAAAACGCCTTTCACGTTCAGATGCGTGTTCGACAGGTCAGTCCTTTTTTTCTTCTCCGCTGTAATCTGTTCAGAAGATAATGCATGAAGCGTAGTCCTCCGTCTTGTACGTGTGGCCTTCTGGACTTGCGGTCTTGTGCAAAACTGACAAGATTCGCAGAGACGTCGGATGTCTCGTTTTTCGTTTCGGGGTTCGGAAGGGTGCTCACTAGCGCCCTCTATGCACAACATACAGTAAATACCGATGAGCGAAATAATTCCACGTGTAGAAACATGAGTGAGGGCATGAAATACATCTGTGATGCACTGTAGGCTAGAATATGTGATAGTGTACGACAGATTGCAAAATGTCTTATTTCTTGCTGCTTCCTTGAAACTGAAAACTGCTGAATTCTGGATTCTGATTGGTCGGAACCGGAGATTTATTCATATAGTTAATTAATGCGCTCGTTCTAATACGTTTTCGTTTCTATAGTAACAATAATGTGTACGATATGTGTGTACTGTAATCGTTGATATGGTGACGTTTCCCGTACGGAGATCGCAACATTCGTTTAACGTTTACCGAAGGAGTCTCCAGTGTCCGAGGTTAAAGCTGTGACTGCTCGCTTCGTGACGTAAGTTTTGGACGAGTTTACACTTTAGTGGTTTCTCAGTAAAGTTACTTAAAAAGACCGACGGGGGGGGGGGAAGACATGCTGATGAAGGTGCGACCGTTTATAGCTGCTATAACGTAAGTGAGAAACAGGAACTAATTTGTTTCATGGACATTCCACAACATGAAAACGTAAATTTTAACTATAAATGGAAAATCACTGTGAAGTAAGAGGAATAAAACACTTGGGCGTGTCCTGTTAGTGGAGAACAATGAACTTTCGCTACTTCTGGGCTTCGTTATTTTCCTGTAACGGAACAACACAGCGTTTACATGTGAAGTAAAAACCTGGTGCGCACGCTGCTTTATATTTTTATATACTTTGAAAATACCGAGCAAAAACATGATCCCATGTTGTGATTATCATACTGCAGCCTACGTTCTGACCCTGTTCCACTCATAATGTGTGATTTATTTATTTATTTATTTATTTTTACACCCCTGTGACTAGCTTTTTCACTGTAGGCTCTGATATCATATTGAAAATGGCGGTGTTGTGATAAAATCGCGACGTCCGGCCCTTTCTCCCGCTCTGGATGAATTAACTCTCTCAGAGGAGGGCGTGTAACGCTTCGGGGACTGGCGCATTAATATCGCCGCTCCCTTTCCACAGAGCTGCACTTGCGGATTTATGGCATCGCCGCTTTGTTGGGAAAACTCTCTCGTGGCCATGTTCCTGCTCGGCCGTGTTTTCCTTCTCCTGGAGCTTTAGTGTGGAGTTGTTTCCTTTACAGTTCAGGCGAAAAAAGCGAGCCAGTGCCTTTGAGGGAAGTGTGTTTAGGAGGTTTAGCATCCAGTCTGTCAGTGAGAATATGTGTGAGGTATAAATGTGAACCTGTTGGCGAAAGGAGATGTTCCTGATGGATCACAGGAACGCTCACAGTACAAAAACAGTCTTTGTGTGTTACTTTTGCAGAAATAACCTTCTTCCAAATGTTCTTCCCTTTTTAAGCCTTTTATTATACTGATATATAATCAGAAAATCCAGTAAAGTTACAGGAAAACGCATTAAATATGTTTACACTTAAATATTTGATGTCTTTCTCGAGAGTGTCTCCACGACGAAGTAAACATTTTAATCGTAATGGCATCAAAAGATGATTTTTTGGGGGGGTTTATTTCGTATGCAAATTTATGCGCATTTAATCGTAACTTATTGAAAACGTTCCATGATAAAACTTGTAAGGAAGTCACCAATCAACTGGCGAACATTTGACATCTCTATTGTTTTGATTCCCCTGCAGTGTCACTTAACGTCAAACTCCTTCCAAATAGCTTTTCTGCGCCTCAAACTGTAACGGAGAAACGTTTTCTGGAAACGACGTGGAGTCGAACGGCGAGGCTGTTCGGCGTTGGAGTGTTTTCCCAGACGTGTCGTGTAGCGTTCCGGCTTGACCATCACTCACTGATCTCTCCGCGTTCTACAGCACATTTACCGACACTGACCCGTGATCGGCTCTGTAATATCGCACGCTGCGGTGAGCTTTCTGTGGGAATGTTAAAGTTTTGGCGCCCGGCGACGTCTCTGTTCAGACCAGACACGCTGGTTTGATTTGATATATTGTTCGTGCGTAGAGACACGTTCCGAAAGCTGGACATGATGGACACCGACTGGAAAATTGTGAAGATGACGTTTGGAGGCCGATCGAGGCCAGGCTGAGGGTTCTAAATCATCACCTTCTCTCCACAGTAACCCTGCAGCTAGCTTTGATTTAATTCACTCTTATAACTTTTACCTGTACTTACACAAATTATTATTATTTTTTTTTTTTTTGGAGATATTCAACATACAGGCCATGTTTTTGGTTTTCAAGGTCATTGTGAATGTCAAAAAGTAGTAAGTGAAAGGAACTCTTGTTTACCTATCATAATTTAATTTAATTCTCCATGTATCCATTTCTAATTATTTGGATTTTGTCTTGGGTTTTCTTTCACTATAAACACACAATATGTGCTTAGCCTCCTTACTGCACGGCTAGTTTGTAGTTAGCGCTCTTTACTGTAACACTAACTCGTAGTATGTGAGTTCACTGCAATGCCAGTTCATTTTAGCATGAACTCTATGGTACTATTTCATCCTTAGCATGTTTACTATGATGCTAGTTTGTCTTAAAGCTGTTTAATTCTGCTTTAATGGTTAGTTTGTGTGTTGTTTTGCTAGTTCCCAGCCTGTATTTCAGTTTGCAGTTAGACTGTTTTACAGTGTAATGCTTATTCACAGTTAACATGTCTTTCTAGTTCATGATTAGCATGTTTTCTGTGATGGTAGTTTATAGTTAGCCGGATTATTGTATTGGTAGTTTGTAGAATCTTGTTTTTACTATAACAGTTATCTGTGGTTAATGCTAATTTATGGTTAGCATGACTACTATGATGCTAGCTCCCAGTTAGCGTGTTTAGTATGATGCTAGCTTATGATTTGCTCCTTTATTGTGTTGCTAGTTCATATAATTATAGTTATTATAGTATTTTTCAGTTTTGCACTGTAGTTAGAGATTTAGAGATGTTTCATAGAACATTTCATAACTTGAATTAACTATTTTAACCGAAGTATTGGGTACAAAGGATGTAGAATAAAATGCAAACAAAGCTTAAAGCTAAAATGGACATTATGTTTCGCATGTACGTGTAAGAAATTTGTGGAATTTATTAGAATTCTCAACAAAAAGAAAATCATCGAAACCATTCGATGAATCCATGTAGATTATTACCATCATGGACGTTAGAACAGTGTTTGTGCGAATTATAGTGCGGTGACTCATTGTTTTTGAGTTTGTAAAGCACACATGGAACAAGAAAATGAGTCAGGAAAATGGAAAAACAAGCAAACGGAGTGAAAGAACAGTAATGAAAAATGTTTTAAAAAACTGATAGTGAACTTTTGGCTTCAGACCAGATAAGAGAGAAAATTTAAAAAGGTTCTCTTTCTTTCTCTCTCTCTTTATCTCTCTCTCTCTCTGTCTTATTCTCTCTGTCCCTCTCCTCCCTAATGGGTTCCAGATGTGCGTCCTGATGGGGGTGAGGCGCTCGCTTGTCATCCATGGATCTGTCCATCCTGTGTGTTGCCGAGTTTGAGCTTGGGCTTTGGGGTTGGGGGTAACAGTTGGAGGACATCTGGAAACACTTGGGGTCAGAGAGCTGAAAGGTGAGATGGACGCAGAGCCGTGGGGGGTTTCAGGAGGGGCGGGGTAGAGGGGCAGAGAAAACCACATGGGGCCTTTACAGTCAGAGAAACATCACGCACACTACTTTAACACCGACGACAGGAAGGAGACGGAGCCGTTTCAGAATCCTGAAGCGATTTCTTTACTCATCCGAGGTTCATCTGTTCTGGTGAACGCACACCTTTCTGGCCAAGAGGTTCAGAATCTGGTGGGGAAATTCCACGAAATGTAAACTTCACGCTTGGATGGAGCCAAACTGGTGACATCGCTGCTTATACGACTTGTTACCACATGGCAACGAGGTCCAAATGCGTGGCCACGACTTAGTGGGAACGTGATCGTTAAGTCGTGGCTACGTATAATAAGACACGATCATTGCGTATGCATGCAAATTGGTGTGTGTATATATAGGTACTGTGTAAACACTTTGTGTAAAACTTTCCATGCACAATTTATTATTAATTACAGTACGTAACAGCTTGCAATGCTTGTTTTACATAAGCATGTTCAATTAAATCAGTTGGTTTATATGTAAATGGTGTATAATATGCAAAACAATCATTTACAGTAGATAAAATGACTTAACTGTCTCGCTCCCACACCTTATGTAGTCATGGGCATGCATTAGTTTTTTAATCTAGGGATGTCAGGGATTTCTAGTAAAGATGCTACTGAACTTTCATATATAACCCTTGAATATATATGTTCTATAATGATGATGGCGATCTCTGACCCTAACCTTTCACGATCACTTGCTAGCTTATTAGCTTACCCGAGGATGGATAAATAAAATATGCGAATGTGTTTTTTGCTTCTGCTGAACACATTGTGTTTTAGATAACTTAGCAAGCTTTGCAGGATAGTCTTAGTGGCTTGTAAATTAGCCACCGCCAATTTATATATCCACTTACCTGGCCATGGGTCCCAAACTAATTAGCTATTGTTCTGCTAAACCAATGTTTGCTAGCCTCAGCTAACCTCGGATACTACTCCCATGAGTGTTTTGTTTGAGATCTCTACACATTTATGGCAACAAGATTCCGAATCCTGGCAGCGGGAAAGTTCCTAGCATGTATGATGAAGTCCTGTTGCTTAGAGTAACTGTTATTACATGCCATTTAGTGTTCCGTTTAGCTAGTATAGATGGTGTTTGAATGCATATCATTTAACTATGATGGCAATCACTGACCCCAACTTTTCTGTGAAACCTTGTTCCAGTTCAGATGTACATTTTAGTCTTCTTCGATGGTATCTGTCTCTCAGGGATTATCCGAAATTATCCGAAAGCATCCCAAGGAAGCATTTATTTTTTTGTACAACTTTAAAACTTGTTTATTCTCCATCACTGGCTTGTTTATTCCCGGCGGATAGATCACAATTAGATAATTAATGTTAACTCACGTGTTAATCTTAGTGTCTGTAAAGCTGGTTTTTGACCCTCAAGCCCTTCGAGATTATTACTCGTCGCTCTGTACGAGATCCAAGTCAAATCTTGCCCTAATTCTATAACAGTTTGTGTTCTCCATGTCAGATTAATCTTTAAAGGTCCTCTTAACGATAGTAGAAAATTATTATGTTCTGCTTACATCATCAATCAGCATGATCCGGATATCGGCTCGTGTAGAAAATGGGCTCGCGTAAACACGAGCAATCTGTCAGCTTGAAGTATTAAGGAGAATTTATTTTTATTTTTCTGTCCATTTGTTTTGTTCACGTTTCTCCATTGCCGCTAGCGTATTTGTAGCTGTATCGTGAGTTTGGCGTCCATCTATTGCCGAGTTTTAGTCGAGCGTCATGGCAACGCTTACACTCCGAGATTAGAGATTTTACTCAAACGTTTTTCACGCTGCAGGAACGTTGCCCTCGGCTGTCTTTAGTCACAACGGCACTAAATCTGCAGCCAGTGAGAATGTCACTTTGTGTTTTTAAGACCACTGAGCTCTTCTCACGACCAAACAGGGGGGCGGCTGTGGCTCAGGTGGTAGAGCGGGTTGTCCACTAATCGTAGGGTTGGCGGTTCGATTCCCGGCCCGCGTGACTACACGTGCCGAAGTGTCCTTGGGCAAGATACTGAACCCCAACTTGCTCCCGATGGCAAGTTAGCGCCTTGCATGGCAGCTCTGCTACCATTGGTGTGTGAGTGTATGTGTGAATGGGTGAATGAGACACAGTGTAAAGTGCTTTGGAGAAAAGCACTCTATAAGTGCGCCATTTACCAAACAATTAATTTACGATGTCTGATTTTTGTCCGTGACGGAAAAAAATGTACCGTGTTAAGCCAGCAGGGATACCCCGACCCTGAACCCTGACCAGGATAAAGTGCTTACTAAAGGTGAATGTAGACTGATAGAAGTTATTCCAACACAAAAACGTATAAAAAATACAAGCTACGTTATTGGCAAGCTGCGACACGATGAATTTGCTTAAATTTGTAAACACACTCCTCACTAAGTTTGTTGCAATTTGGCCTAAAAAAAAGAATCACTGAGCAGGACAGCTTTTTTTTTTTCTCGGAGCCCAATAATATCCCTTTGTGATTGGAACGTAACAATTGGTTCTCGGACAGCCGTGGATGTTTTCACACTCCTAACCTCCTGGTCACATGACCTTAACCAATGATCAAGCTCTTCTGTGATCAAGGTGTTCTTCTTGCCTGGAAATGTATATTTTTAGTTAAACTCTTCAGTGCTACACAATCATATTGCTTAGCCGCAATGATTTGAGAACACTTTATTAATCCCATTCAGAGTCAAAATCGATGAAATCCACCAGTCCAGCGTTTTCCACGTGTCATTACGAGTGATTCCACATGCTGTTAAGGGAAAAGACTTTCAAGGCCCGTTGAGCTAAACACAAATGGCTGTAGGAGGTTGTGTTGAAATGGGTAATGGCTCCCACTCCAAAGTTAATGTCCGGCAGGATGACTAGCGTTTGGGGGGAAAAGTTTTGGCTCGCCGACGTTTTGGATCATAAAAATTCCAGCTGAAATCAGGTGGAACAGTTCGGGCAGGCGGGTCGAAGCCACATGAAAAGGCATCGTTATTGGAATAATGACTGGAATTTTAATATGGACGGATGATTTAAGTGCAAGGATCAGACAGGGCTCGTTTGGAAATGCGGAGTCTCTTAATGGAGCCGATCTCCTAAATTCAGGCGTTAACGTGAATCGACTTTGTGGTTGAACCTGACGTGATGGATGGATGGATGGACATGAACTTTGGGAGAAATAGCCAATTAAAGACCTATTGATATAAATAATAAGGTAATAAGGTTGTTCTTTATGTTCTAGCCTTTATGACTGATTATTTTATTCCACCATCCTGACAGATTAGCGCTTCACTTGTAATTTTTTGTAGTTTGTAGAATTCAGTCGTGTAGTGTGGTATAAAGTATCGTGTGACGTTCTACCATGATAAATCTGAAACACTTACCGCATTTATCATATGTTTCAAACAAGCATCATTTCTAGGTGTGCCCCCTTCTGTTATACCACAAGACGTTTAATCTATTATTACACTCGGTTGTGATGAAATGCTAGGTTTTCACCTAGCATAAACTCCTCGGTCCTGAAGATGTCCGTAAACTTCATATTACAGCTTTACCTCTGACACCGGAGACTCATATGTAAAATAAACGTCTTCTTACAGAAAACGTCACCATATCGACGTTTAAACACGTGTTGTTAAATAACAACTACATAAAATCTGTATATTACTACCCTTACATTATATAATCCTCCACCTGAGCTGTTACTATAGGAACGATAGCATATTCAGTATATACTGTATATGTTTAATATAAACCTGTGCCTTACTGTCAGAGCTGCTGTTTTAGAAGATTTATGGGGAGGGGGGTTGTATTACAAGAAGTTTAAGTGTTTCTTCATTATTCTCCAGAACAAGTAATGGCCGAGTGTGATGCTCTTACCAACTCTATTTTCCTAATCAAATTATTGAACACTGTGATATTTGGATTGTATGGTGGTGATGCCAGGATTTATTTTTTTTCCCGTCTCATTGTACCGCCAGTCATAATAGTCTGTTGGACCTCTTCTAAATATCCTTATTCCGCATTCCTTATTTGGCATATCAACTTTTAACACTTAACAGTTAATTGTCATTCCACAGATATTACACATGTACATGTACAAATAGGACTCTAGCGCATGTACAGTACGTACACTCGGATCTATTTTATTGGTTCTATTATTTCTATTGTATAGGTATTTTCTTCAATGTTACTCCTCCTACTTGTGCTGCTCTCTCGACTTAAATTTCCCCTACGGGGGAACAATAAAGGTACATCTTATCATATATCATATCATATCATATATCATATCATATCTTATTTTGTAGCATTTACAATTTTTTATCCCTTGCTCTGGGGATAGAGGAGCCCCTGGAAACTACTCTCTGGGGGGGTTTACCTAGAGAGGTGCATTAAATAATTTTCGCATGTATACACACGTCTACATTTCCAGGTCACAAATGTATTAAAGATAGAGATAGAAAAGACGTGGACAAGACGTGGACACTGGACAGGGAAGACACAGGGGATTTGCTTGTGGTTTAGTTTGTCTAGGTGAACTTTGACTTTGTGAGCCAATAGGAATTAGAAGAAAAAGGGCGTGACTCGTGTGTCTTTTTGTTTTCGGTAAACAAAACGGATGAGCTGCTTTTATTCTGTAGCGCTCGCACCGGACTGTTCCTCATTGATGCATAACTGAAGTTGCTGGCAGTGTTGCCTCTTGCCTCTGCTTCTTGATGGCTCTCATTACTCAGAATTTTGATACTTAAACAAAAATTTCAATTTGTCCTGCCAGCCCCCCCCCTCCCAAGCCCTGTCTTGGTTCCCCCACTGTCTCTGAGGTCATCTGGGGTCACATGCAATCAGCAGACCGAGGGGGTCGTCAGGCACATAAACAAGCCTGTGTCAGGCGCTCAGAAAATACCCCGTGGCCACTTAAACTCAAACGAGTGCTTCCTGTGCCATAAACACCGTGTTTTGAAAGTAAACATTCCTTCTCGAAAAAAAACAAAACAAAAAAAAACGTGGCCTTGCGGACACTCTGAACGAATCTGAGTTCTGCACTTAACACCGAGGAGTCCATCATCAGGCCATAAAACACTGCAGCAGATTTCTGGAAGCGCCCAGACAGCTTATTTTTCTCCTCAGTCTTAAAAGTTTTTTTTTTTGTTTTTTTTTTTTTTCTCTGCGATCTATATCCAAAACAAATACATAAGTGGACTGATGAGATGGAGGACATGTTCGTAAGATCTCACAGCAACTTGGGAAAAGCAGTGCATCTCCTTTTCCTGCTCTAGAGGAAGGAAAAAGAGGAGGTGGAGGAGATGGTGATGGAGATTGGAGGCTGAAGGAAGGTTTAGAGTTTCACATAAAGTCCCCTGGAGTCATTGTGTAGAGTTTTTATTGTGTTTTTAAAGATATGAGATGGTCAGAGAGACACTTTTGGTCATTCTTCATCCAGATCAAGAAAGAATGTAATCTACATCTGGACCTCCTTTTTAAAGAAAAAATAAACTATATGAACTGACAAACCTGACAAAGTATAGAGTTACTTTAAAGATACAAGATATAAAAAATAAAAAAAAGTCATAGTAAGAAAAAAAGCCCTTACAGAAGCAACAAGTGCTTGGACCCCAAAAATAGTAGAAGTATGAGAGTGCATGCTAATTTTCTAATTTTATTCTAAAACTTTGAAGAAACTAAGCATGTAGCATGTGATAATACTCATTACTGTCGCCTGCAACAGCTCAGATGACTCGAAGATGTTCATCATTACTGGGAATACCTTCGTACAGTATGAAGAACGCAGAAAATATATTTTTGTTCCACAACAAACTAATCCTTCGTCATTACACTGCTGGCGGAGGTTTTATTGCATAAGAATATAACAGATTCAGATATGCTCAAGCCATATACAAAAAGAAAGGCAAAGGTAAAGGCCACACACACACACACACACACACACACACACACACAAACTCTGCATGAGCTGTATTGAACTGGTGTATGCTTTAACAGCATGTTGTTCCACATTAATTCAGGTGGAACTGCATGTTTTTTGTATTATATTAGGGATGTAAATCTTTTAGTTTTGAGATGATCTGATACATGATCAATGATCCGATGTAACAAGACCATGTAAATTATTTATTTGTTTAGTTTAATTGACTGAGCTGTGACTGACAGTCACAGAGGCCACGCCTCTTTCATTGAGGCTGAGTGGTACAGAGGCCACACCTCCTTTCTCTGGGACTGAGACTGACAGACGCACAGGCCTTGCCTCTTGCACTGAGACTGGCGGGCATAGAGGCCACGCCTCCTTCACTGGGACTGACGGGCATGGAGGCCATACCTCCTTCACTGGGACTGATGGGCATAGAGGCCACACCTCCTTCACAGGGACTGGGACTGACAGGCATAGAGGCCACGCCTCTTTCACTGGGACTGACGTCTACTTCACTGCAGCCGGCAGGTACAGGAATCAAATCAAGGTCTTTAACGTTGATGGAAAAAGAGAAACTATGAAACACTGAGCACGTCGTGTCAATGCAGTATTTTATATAAAAATATTTTAAAGCCGATCACGTACATGACTCACCTTCCTCTCTCTGCTTTTACCTCACAACCCCCCCCCCCCACTCCTTTTCTTTAAAACAAAGCCAAACTGAAGTGCACAAAAGACAATTATACAACATGAAAGAAGTACAGTAATTTTTTTTTAAAAAGGGAAAGAAAATTGTCTCGTAAAAGAATTATTGTAAAGAAAATAAATCTTGTTTGCGGTGTTTTTTTTTTTTTTTTTTTTTTAGCAATCTCTGTGATTGATTTATGATGAAAAGAAAATAAACAGCAGAGCTTGAACGCCATATACAGAGGCTACACCTACTCTTCGACTGACAGGTACACAGGCCATGCCCCTTCACAGACACACACACACACACATGGGCCACGCCTCCTCTTAGACTGACCGGCACATATATGGAGTCAAACTGAGATCTTTAACACCCTCAGTGAGTTGAAAAAATCACGTAGCATGTACGGGACATGCCTTCCACCCTAGATACGCCTCACTCGTCATCTTTCCCCTCCCCCTTAAGTCAAAACTAGAACAATAATAAGGCGAGTCTTAAGAAAGAAGTCATGCAAGAAGTGATGTTTAATTTCTATCTTAAGAAAAGACCAGAGCTTGAATCCATACATAGAAGCCACGCCTCCTCTCAGACTTACACGCACAGACGCCACACTTTCTTCACTAGTACTAGGACTGACAGGCATACAGGCCATGCCTCCTTCCCTGGGACTGTGATTGACAGGCAGAATGCCACACCCAGATTTCCAAACACCCTTAACAGCTGGAACATGTGGTTTTAAATCAGTGTGGCTATGTGGTAAATATTAAGACAAGACCTCTGATTGGTCAGCTGGTCACCCTTTCCATGCCTAATATTTTTTATTTTTAATATAAATGTATAAAAGGTGTTGTGTATATGTATGTACAAAATGTGTACTCCCTGTTTGTGTAGTTATGCTGTGAGTGTGTGTGTGTGTGTGTGTGTGTGTGTGTGTGTGTGGAGACCTATGCATGTTTTTACATGCTTTAAAATGCATGTCAGTCACATAAACCCATAGGTGACATCTTAGTATATTCATTACAAAGGTACATTTTTCTTAAAAAAACAAAACAAAAAACAAAACCCAGTCCAGGCTGAGATCTTGATTACGTCCCGGGAGAAATCAAGGAAAAGTCCTGAATGCTCCCTGAACGTTCATGGGATTTGCATTGCTACATTCCAAAAAGTTCATCCGTGGAGCTGCTTCAGTCTCCAGACCTCCAGAGTAAAGTCTGCTCCTCGAGGAGCGACGCCCGTGCGGCCGTGGAAACCGTGAAAACACACACTTTCCGTTTCAGAGTCAAGTCGAGTCGTGTTTTCTCCACTCCGCCAAAAAATATGACCGCCGTTGACGTCAATCACTGCTTTAGAAGTTTTCTTTAAAGGGTTTTTTCTTCCGAGCCTTCGCGTCCACACAGAGAAAACATTGGTGTGAAAGGTCTTTGTTGGGGGGATCAGGGCCGCTCGGTGCCGCACGTCGCCCGCGTTTGTAGTTCGTTTCCTCTCTCAGTTGACGGTCGGCACCTGGTTCATGCTGTACTCCTTGGCCTTCAGTCTCAGGTTGGCGATGCTGTTGGCCATGTTCACGCCCTGCGCCGTGTTGTTGTTGGCACATGACGGCGAGTAGGAGGCCATGGCGCTGAGGAGGAAATTTGAAGGTCAGGAATGAATTAAGAGTGACTCAAACACCACTAAACATTTGGTTACTCTGAGCAAAGAATTTAAAAGGGTTGATGTTTAGGCAGAACTCCAAAATAGATGTATCTGAAATAGTTAAATCTGAAATAAGTAACAATTTAATATCAACTAACAATATGCTATATCTGTATAGGTGATGAAGCCACAAATATATTATTTCCAGTTTTAAAGAACCAGCATAGGAAAAAATTTATATAGTGTATGTGCATAAATGCTCCCTTCTGGAAACCGCCCCCCCCCCCCCAAAAAAATATAAACCATCACACAAATTCTAATGGTTTCCACTACAAATCCCATTATAAACAATCAGCTAACCATTAAAACCATTACCATTACCGGTCCTTAATGGTATCCACTAGACATAACACCAACAGAAGGCAACAAATTACTATTAGAGACCCACAGGGACCATTAAAGAGTTTCCATTAAAACCAATACAATTCCCATTATAACCATTACAAATTCTACGAGGCTGTCTATTGTCTTTGTTCATCAGGGCTTACAAAAATACCACAAGAAATATGCTAAAACAGTATTTTAGCTCACTTATTTCCTAATTATATTCCTAAACCAGTTACCACAATTTTAGTCAAATGAGGCGAAAGTTAGCCTAATGTCAGCCAGATGGAAGCATAGCTAGCATGATAACCAACCTTTGTGCTAGCTAGCTAGCATGGGTCTTTAAGTAAAATATACAATATTGTACATTTTTATTTTAAAATCCTTGGCAAGAATGCATGAGGGTAAATTTCTCCAGTTCTTCGTATCTGCTAAGATGCTAGCTTACGTCTCATGCTAGGTTTAAAGCGATGCTTTGAGGTTTTTCGAATGCTTCTGGATTGTCTGGGAGACTCCCGTGATTAGCCTCAGCTCCCAGAGATTTATTTTGTCAAAACGAAGGATTAAATAAAATAAATTGAAACGTTTTAACACGGGGGATGATTTTAGTCATGAGTCATCATTTGAAATTTGTTAACTGACAACTGACTGAATTCAGACACGTAATGTGTCCTAAATACTATTTCTGTTTTAAAAAACCCCACACAACTGGTTTAATAGTGAATGCGAGCCTTTTGCTTGTATTTATATTTACACATGGTCTAGAGTTGTAATGTCTGCGTGAGAAAAGCGATCACTTTTATCCAATTCTAGTTAATATTTAATGTTGTGTATGCATGTGAATGAGCTGTCGCTATCGACCAATCAGAGTCCAGAATTCAAAACCGCTCTTGTATAGAAACAGACAATTTATTAGACGATATTAGAAATCTGCTCAATCAAGTCAAGTGGCTTTATTGTCATTTCAACCATTTCATCTGGTCCAGTTAAGCTGTGTGTGATGGAGGATGTTACCTGTACGGAGGTGAGTTTCCCCAGGACAGGTAATCGCTCGGCCTCGGAGCAGGCCGCGGTACCATCGGCTGCTCCACCGATGTCACGTCTCCGGAGTAGGTTTTGAGCAGCGAGGCGTTTTTACTCGCCAGCAGTGCGCGCTCGTTACGCCGGAACTTAGCCCTTCTGTTCTGAAACCACACCTGAGAAAACAAGACAATACACACTCGTGAAAATACAGATACCAAACACTCCACATAGGCAGGGCAGGAAAAAAAAAAACAATGAATGAATGTGAACGCTCAACATCAGGATTTATATATTTACAGGTACAGTATACGTGTTCTGCATATAATAATTTGACAATATTCCCGAGATAAGGAAATCTGAAACATGTTTAGCATTAACCATTAACGTAGCTTTCTTTTTAAAGAGGAGAACATCGAAAAGGAGTGTATTTATACATTGTTTTATATGGCATTCATCTTATATGTTCTCTGTGCTATATAACGTCTGAAATTGTAATGTTTTTAACGGTGTTCCAATGCTTGAATGCTTTCTTTCGTTATCCCAACCCCCACAGAGCTACACGTTTGGTTAGTGATCAATGCTAAGAATAAGTAAACTGTACAATTTGTTGTACAAATTATTTTTCTTAAGTCATTTATCAACAAATCTGAGGGAAATATTGATGTTCCTAAATGGTTTATCTCCTTTCCAGTGCCACTGTGTCTTTTATATTGTTTATACTGTATAAATGAATGTCCTTGCTAGCTAGCTAGCTAAATCATCAGCTAGCCCATGTTCCTATGATGTAAACAAAGGGGATCTAGAACCATTAAGGATTGTTTTTCATTTATTTCTCTGAGAGAATCCTTTAATGAAAGTGTACAGAATGTTACAAACCCATAACAATACAAAGAACCTGTAAAACCCCTTAAAGTGCACAAGTACATCCAGTTTATCCTGAACGTACTCGCTCGGTGAAGACGTGTTCAGTGTCTGGCGAGTACTTTTGTGATGCAGGTGTGAGTCTGTGTCGTTGCTGTTCTAGTAAAATAATCAACGGTGTGGAGTGGTGTGATGAAGCTGAGTCACTGTTACGACCCTGAAGTCGATTATTTTCCTATAGCAGCATGTCCTGAAGTGTTTCATCCCTGTTTAACAACAGCAATTTTCCAATAATTTATCATTTTTTCCATTTATACAAGATCGACACATTGACGCAACACCCTCTGACCAAACAGATTCAAGAATTCAACAGTGTTAACAGTGGCCAGTTTTGTCAAACAGCAGAGTACATACGCAAGCCCATAAATTAAAATAAATAAATAAATAAATATACAAATTAAATGTGAACTATGTTAACATCTGGATGACATCATCTTCAATCTTTAGGCCACGCCTCTGATGCGGGGGGGGGGGGGGGGATGATTGGAGCTTTGACGTCCATTTTGCAAATTTGAGACGCTGAACACCTCCACACAGAAGATTGCACAGCCATAAGCTATATTTATTTGTCAGTTTGTATTCGTTGATACGGTGACGTTTCCTGGAAGGAGTCTCCGGTGTCAGCGGTTTGTAACAGTCAGAGGTAACGAGGCAGCGTTACGTTTTCTGACACGGAGAATTCTTCAGGAAGGAGGGCTTTACGGTTTCTTGCGGTTTTAGTGTCTCGACTGCAAGAGAGGCAGGTCAAGGAACGACTCTTTACGGCTGCTAATGTCAGTGAGAACAGGAACCGACTCGTTTCATGGACGTTCCAAAATATTATACTATACGTGGATTAAAAACACATACGTGCTCTTTTAATAAGTAAAAAATTGTAATAGTTGGCAAGCTGTTGTAGTATAAAAGGAATAAAACACACCAGGAACGTGCTGTTTATAGGAAAAGAATCGGTATCGGGGGGGTAAGGGGGGTAGGGGGGGGTAGAAGATTACTATAACAGCATGACATGGAGTGTTTCATTCTTTATAAGTAAAAGGGAAAGTCAATTACAGGATTTTGAGGACGTGTATATGTACTTAGTGAACACTTTATTGTCGGTGTTATGTAGGAACACTGACCTGCACGCGAGCCTCGGTGAGATTAACCCTGCGCGCCAGATCCTCCCTGACGAAGGCGTCGGGGTAATGCGTCCTCTCAAACACCCGCTCCAGTGCCTGCAGCTGACTGCTGTTAAACGTGGTCCTGTTTCTCCTCTGCTTCCGCTTCTTCTTCTCCTCCGAGTTCAGCTGCTCATCTGAGAATACACACACACACCAACATTTAGATGGCACATCAGCCTCGCTTCACAGTGTCGCCTGTGACTGATTCGTCTGTTTATAACACACTCCATGTTGTGCTGTTACAGGAAAATAATCAATGACGGTGTGGTGCGATGAAGCAGAGTTACTGTAGCCACCTCGAAGCTGATTATTTCCCTATAACAGCACATCCTGAAGTGTTTTATTCCTCTTCTAGTGCAGCAAGTTGTCAACAATTAAAGTTTTTTACATTCATTAAAGAGCAACTGAGCGAACGTTGTGCTTTTTATCCATTTGTAGTTACGTTTAATGTTATGGAAACGGCCATAAATGAACTATACGCGATCTATAAATGAACCCATGGTTTTGGGTTGTTTTTTTAAGACTGGCATGACTTCAAAATCATTAGTTTGAAAGTGTTTAAGCATAAAATGCTAATAGATTTCCAATTCCCAATGTGTAATTGTGTCGTTGCCAACGCCTTGTGAAAAACAAACCGCTCTTAATCAACCTGCCTGATTTTATCATGTAGGACAAGATAATAGAAACTGTAATAGTGATGAGAACATTGCTATAGTAACAGGACAGATATGGCAAGTAATGTAAGGCAAGTTTCTACAACAAGAAAGAAAGAAAAGGAAAGAAAGAACGGACGGACGGAGGGAATGAAGGAAATGAGGCAATGGTGCCTTGGTGGTTAAGGCTCTGGGTTACTGATCGGAAGGTCGGGGGTTCAAGCCCCAGCACTGCCAGGCTGCCACTGTTGGGCCCTTGAGCAAGGCCCTTAACCCTCTCTGCTCCAGGGGCGCTGTATCATGGCTGACCCTGCGCTCTGACCCCAGCTTCCTGACATTCTGGGAGATGCGAAGAAAAGACTTTCACTGTGCTGTAATATATATGTGATAAATAACGAAAAAGATAGAAGGAAGCGCACTATAAGTTTATCAGCTTTTAGTCATTATAACTTCAGGTCTAATCTGTTAATGTTTGATCCAGCATCAATTTTAAGGCTTTGGTTCGTTTTTCTTCTCTCTTTTTTCCCCCCAGTATTGTTTTTTACGCCGCACCGGTTTTAAGTGACACACATCTCTCTGAGCGCTAGTAAATGAGTTTAATAAAGTCACTTAAAAAAAAAAAGAAAGAAATCGAGTGCTGCAGAGCGAGCTGCTGTATTACTCTGTAGCTGTTACAGTAAAAAAATTATTTCAGATGAAAATGATATCCGCTTACTCCTAATAAAACCTGTTTTATAACTGTGCAGAGAATAAACACTGGGATTAAAACAGCACCATTTTCCCAGCTGTAATGTTGAGATCTTTAACGAACTGCACGTGAAATAAACCTGAAACCTGTTGTATTAATAATATAGAAATTTTAATATAGACGTGAATGTACAGTGGGGGGAAATAAGTATTGGACGCAACATTTATTTCAGTAAATATATTTCGAATGAGGCTGTTCGCATGAAATTTTCACCAGACGTCAGTATTAACTCAAGAAATCTGGAAATATAAAGAATTCACAACATTAAAGTCCATAAATAAAGTTATGTGTAATAAAGTGGAATGACATGGGGGAAAAAAGTATTGAACACGCTAAGAAAAAGCAGTTCTCCAAGGCAAGGTAAGGCAAGGAACCAGCTGAAATCCGTAAGTAATTATACCCCCTATCTGTGCAAATTAATAATCGCTGGGTTCAATACTTATTTCCCCCACTGTAAGTATTGATGATGATGATAATGATGATGATGATTATTATTGTATATCCTACTAAACCAGTGGTGTAGAATGCTTGAGTAACTGTACTTCGTTAGTATACTTAAGTATTATTTTGCTGTATTTATATATTGAAATTGAGCACTTGTACTCTTAATTACATTCCCAATAACAGTACATACGTAACTCCTTACACTATTATTTAGACCTCCGAAAGGACTCTGAGATTTCTTCTTCTCTCATTCAGACAGTGACTATTTAAAAGTAGTGACTTTTTCACGTTGTCTTGAGTACACTGTTCGGTTGGATACTTTGGTCACATGATCACAGTATAATTTCTCAGTTCCTTTTTTACATCCCTTGCTTAAAAATTGGACTAATCTAGAACTACAAATTATATTTAAAAACAACGTTCCTGGATCCTGTCCCATTCACGCCGAGCTGCCATGGGCAGCTCCTTACGACAACCCCAATTCCAAAAATGTTGGGACGCGGTGTAAAATGGAAATAAAAACGGAATGTCAAAAACCCATATGTTATTCACAACAGAACATTTAGTGCCAATTAACCTAATTAGTTGCAAAATGTTCCTCCAGTTGTTTCTTTTTAGTAACACTTTCTTTTCCAGCCTTTTGTTGCCCCCGTCCCGACTTTTTTCAGACGTGTTGCGACCATCAAATTCAAAAATACCTTTTTTCTTTCTTAAAATGGTACATTTCTCAGTATAAACATTTGATATGTTTTCTATGTTGTATTGTGAATAACGTACAGATTTATGATATTTGCACGTCATTGCATTCTGTTTGTTTTTTATTTATGTTTTACACAGCGTCCCAACTTTTTTGGAATTGGGGTTGTATTTAAAGAATTTTTTATTATTATTATTATTTTAGCTACATGGAGTTTATTTTTGACTTACTTGTGTCTTTAATCGACCGGCAACGGAAATCGAGTGAGCTGCGTCTCATATTAGCTACACACAGTAGCCTTCCTTCTTTTCTGAGTCACTAGTAACCCCATTAAACAAGCTAAACCATTGCATTATACTAAACCAACACAATTCTGCTTAAATAAACGACTCATTTTTGTAACTTCTTGGTGAGTGTGAATAAAGTCGTGTGTGAGCTCCAGGGTGAAACTATACAGCAAATAGATCATCATGATCCGTGAAATATAATCGGCCTACGTTTCAGAACAAAGTGGCGGCAAACTGAGTAGTGTCATGCAAGCGCCTAAAAAGCATGATTAAAAACAAATCAACTCGAATTTAATGTCAATACTTGTGATATGTACTTTATAGTATTTATTGCAATAATAATATTGTATGGTCATATCACCCAGCCCTAATGACATGCCCTAATGACACGCCTAATGACCATGCTTTAATGGTTTGTTCTATTAATGCCAGAATTAATATACATAAAAGCTAATACATTTTAAAATAAAAACTAAACCTTGCCATAGTGTCACTGAAGCTCTACTGACTCTCAGATGGAGTATGAAAGTGACTACGTTTAATCTAATTATTGACCTTATACAGCACACGTCATTACGTCACCGCGCCACGCCGTCCGACGTGCTCAGGACGATCCAGCTCAGGATCATTCGTCCTGAAGAGTTTTATGACTTTACTCCTCTCCTGCCTCGTTAGTGTTTTCAATTAATAGTCATTAAACACACACACAGTCTCATTACAACTGTGACCTGGAGCTCGTACACGGGTCTGAGTTTAAGACAGAACTTCCTCCCGTGGACGTCGTGAATCGTCTGTGAGCGCAAACCCTGAGCACGCTGCACTTTATCACTTCTTCCAGATCTATCGGTTAGGACTCATCCATCCTCTAATAAAGGGTTCAGCGTGTTTGTGTTCGTTCTCTTGAGTACTTTTGTTTCGCTGAGCGAGAGGCACTAGAGGGACGACACTGAGTGAAAGAAAGAGTGAAGGAATGAGAGGAAATGGGGAAAGAAAGAGGGAATGAGAGGAAAAGAAAGAGGGAAGTAAAGCAAAGAAAGTGAATGAGAAGAAAGAGGGAACGAGAGGGAATATGAGGGAACGAGAGGAAAGACAGAGGGAATTAGAAGAAAGAAAGGGGGAATAAGAAGAAAAAAGAGGATTAGAGGAAGTAAAGAGGGAATGAGAGGAAAAAGAGGGAACAAGAGGGAAGATGAGGGAATGAGAGCAAAGAAAGAGGGAATGAGAAGAAAGAGGGAATGAGTCGAAAGAAGGAGGAAATGAGCAAAAAAGAGGGAATGAGAAGAAAGAAAGAAGGAATAAGCAAAAAAGGGGGAATGAGAAGAAAAGAGAGAATTAGAGGAAAGAAAGAGGGAATGAGAAGAAAAGAGAGAATTAGAAGAAAGAAAGAGGGAATGAGAAGAAATGAGAAAATTAGAGGAGGGAAAGAGGGAATGAGAGGAAATAAGGAAAGGAAAAAGAAAATGAGGAGACAGAAGAAAGAAAGAAGGAAAGAAAGAGGAACACGAATGGAGGAAAATGGAATGAAAGAAAAGGAGTAAAGAAAGATCAAATCTTTTCTCCTGCTGTTGCGATGAATCAGAGCCACTCGCTGCTGTGGTGCTGAACTCTGGAGGAAGATGGAGAGAGAAATGTGTCCATTTTTATTGCTGAACTCCTACAACACTAGTGCAGCGTGTCCTGAAACAACACTCATTTCTTTTATTTTACAGTAAAATACTCTTTTATTTATTGATTTATCTATCTATTTATTTACTCTTTACAAAACAGTTGTGCAGTTAGAGCGGTGTGTTGTAGTGAAACAGCAGAAAAGGCAAAGCAATGAAACGTTGAACACAACAACACATGACCGAACACAAACATTCTGAGTTTCAGTTTAAATGCCGAGGGAAGTGACTCTGTGACGCTGTGACTCTGGGACGCGGTGAGTCGGTGATGCAGTGACTCGGTGACGTGCTGACGCTGTGACTCTGTGACGCAGTGATGCAGTGAGTCGGTGATGCAGAGACTCTGTGACACGGTGAGTCGGTGACTCTGTGAATTGGTGAGTCGGTGATGTGGAGACTCGGTGATGTGGTGACTCGGTGACGCAGTGAGTCGGTGATGTGGTGACTGGGTGACTCTGTGACGCGGTGTGTTGGTGATGCAGTGACTCTGACTCTGTGACTTGGTGACTCTGTGACGCTTTGACTCGGTGATGCAGTGACTCGGTGACATGGTGAGTCGGTGATGAAGTGACTCTGACGCGTTGACTTGGTGATGCAGTGACTCTGTGACATGGTGAGTCAGTGATGCAGAGACTCTGTGACGCGGTGAGTCGATGACTCTGTGAATTGGTGAGTCGGTGATGCAGAGAGTCGGTGGTGTGGTGACTTGGTGACGCAGTGAGTCAGTGATGCAGTGACTCTGTGACGCGGTGAGTCGATGACACGGTGACGCGGTGACTCTGTGACGCGGTGTGTCGGTGATGCAGTGACTCTGTGACTTGGTGACTCTGTGACGCTTTGACTCGGTGATGCAGTGACTCGGTGATGCAGTGACTCTGTGACGCATTGAGTTGGTGATGCAGTGACTCTGTGACATGGTGAATCGGTGAAGCAGTGACTCTGTGACATGGTGAGTCGGTGATGCAGTGACTCAGTGACGCAGTGAGTCGGTGATGCAGTGACTCTGTGACGCGTTGACTTGGTGATCCAGTGACTCTGTGACATGGTGAGTCGGTGATGCAGTGAATCTGTGACTTGGTGAGTCGGTGATGCAGTGACTCAGTGACACGGCGGTTAAAGCGTTGAGCTACAGGTCAGAAGGTGATGAGTTCAGATCCCAGCACTCCCAAGCTGCCATGATTGTGTTCCTGAGCGAGACCTTCAATCTTCAACTGCTTAGCCGTCTCCTGTCTCACCTGCTGCGACCGTCTCTTCGGTTAAATCAGCAAACATGGTGGATGATATTTTATTTGAAATGTACAGTATTCTGTATCGCGGTGATGTAATGTAAAACGTACCGTAAATATCTGTATATATGAGACGTCTGAAAATCGTTACAACCTATTGATCCATTATAAAAAGTCCACCAGGGTGTGTAGAAATACTGGGATTGTCACATTGGACAGTTTTTTTTTTTCTTCTTATCATCTTCATGTGATCTGACCTGAAGGCCAGAATCAGGGCTGATGTTGAAGGCACTGATGTGGATGTGATGTTGTAGCGTACACGGCAGCATTCAGAGGATCACCTGGATGGTTTTTTTTTTTTTTTTTTTTTTTACACATCGCTAATATTACATTTTTTTACTTAAAAAAAAAAAAAAAACCTCTCAGGTTTGTACATGTCTAAATTTCCTTGATTGGTCTTGGTAAAATTTTCATTTAGTATCACAGATCACTTTCAGACACGCTATATTGCTGTAAATATGTTTTTTTTGTGTGTTGTTTTGTTTTTTAACAATTACTTACTGTAAATTTGACTGTATTTTTGTTTTTTTACATTATGTGGCTTGACGGGTAGAACACAACACCTGTCCTCATAGTTAGAACGCTATTCATAAGATTATTATTTTTTTGCATTTATTTTGAGTTTTTCGAAAATGTTCATTATATCCTGCGCATAAGAACTGAAGAGAAATGTCTAGCTGTAAAGTTTACTTTACAGTTGTACAGATCATGCCCGTTACGAGCCTTGCGTGACTTTACTGACTTTACTGAGAGAATCGGCAGCAGCGGTGCGTAATTTAAAATTCTGTAACGAGGCAGAAGAGGAATAAAGTCGTAAGTAAAGCACGAACACTTCACCGACGTGCTTAAGGACGCATCTGGAGTACTTTTACTACACTTTACACCTCCACTTTACACCTTTGCAGGAGATTTAACAGCGGGGTTTAAAACCCAGCAGCCAAAGCAGAGGAGACGTAGCCGACGGTGAGGCTGTTTTAAATCAAACGACTCACCCTGTGCTCTTTTGTAAGATTTGATCAAACATAGATCCAATTTGTGCCAAATGTAAACACGCCCCTGCTGCTCTGTTTCATACAGAGGTGTGCGAAAGTCTTAGGCATGTGCAAAGAAATGCATTATTTATCAAAAATTATGAAATGGAAAGTTTCTGCAATTAAAAACACAACATAAAGAGCGGTAATAAATAACTAAAAAAAGTCAGTATTCGGTGTGACTACGCTTCGCTTTAAAAAGTTAGCAGTCTCGGGTACAATGTACGCAGTTTTATAAGGAAATGACCCGTAAGTGTTACTGAACCAGCCGCGGTTCTTCTGGAGACTTTGACTGTCGCTCTCGCTTCTTATTTTCGCAGCAAAGTTATGCAGCAACCTTCGTTATATCATTTTTTTTTTTTTTTTGTACGAAAAGTGTTCTTACATAATACGCTGCTTTCTGATTTACTAACATAGAAACATTTTGTGCTGGAAAACTAATGTTTGGGAATCTGAAATTTTTTTTACTGACTCGATAATGTAGAAGTCATACAATAATAATCTATAACAAAGTTTGTACTAAAAATATATGTGTATATATATATATAAATATATATTTGTACATATCCGTATTTGAAGCATATTCACAACCAACAGATTTATCATTAGCTCCGATCCTTAAGCTGGCCTCTTTATAGTCTGTGCATTACCTGAAGGTGTGCGATACGACCGAAAATATCATATCACGATTCTCAAAGATATTTTGCTACATAGTACATTGCTAAAATACAACATGCTTCATGATATTTAGGATCGCTAATAAACTGCTAGCAAAACTATTGCACAAAAGCCCATTTAAACAAAAGTAGTGATCATACTTTATTTTAAAAAAATTAATTAATAAATAATACATCTGTTAAAAGGAAATAAATCTGTAAAAAGAATTGCATTTTTACCAGGACATGACCCCCCCAGTTAGTTTGTAATTAATTTTTAAAACATTATAATAAACTCACCATTGCAATATCTCAGAAAACTAAGTATTGTGACATCGTGTATCACGATATCGATATATATTGCGGTCATATTGATTTCTCCGAGCCCTAGTCCTGCTTCGTCCAGGTCACGCTCAGACATCATCACCATCATCATCATCATCCTCATCATCTACACATCTCTACACACTGGCAGTTTATTTCTCCTGCACTGCGCTGGGAAAAATGATCTAGGTTCCAGTTTTCAACCTGGAGAAATTTACATTTACAACTCGAGGGTCTGTTTATAATTTCTTTACTGCTGAGGTGCCATTTATTTCATACGTGGACGTGGAAGTCCTGACCATGCGCCTTCACGCGGCTCTCTAAAGCGCCATCGCGCTGCAGCTTTCGACCAGCAGTTCTCCTTTCTGTATAGTTCCTTTACTCGTCCGGATTTGTTTTTCTTTATTGGTTTGTGCTCTTATCATCGTTTTAGTTACTCGTGTTGTTCTTTTCACTATATTTCCCTCTCGTTTCTACCCAAACGTTATTTTTTTTCTTCCGCGATAAACAATAAATAGACGTCGTGCAAAAACAAAACGTCTTCTTTTTCAGTGACTAAAGTAAATTCATTGTAAAAAAAAATTATGCACACAGCGAGTGAGTGCTTTTTTTTTGGGTATGGTTTTTAAAAATCTTTTTATTTAAAATTTAATTTAGAATGTAAACAGTCTTCAAGTTATACTACTCTTAATTTACAATAATATATAATAATCTACAGTTATTTTGACTTTTATATTCTCATTAAAGCAGAAATTCAGCATTAATCAAGCACAATCCCCAAACCGAAACGTCCGTATTTTTTTCAAAAAATAAATAAAAATACGTATTTTACATGTACAATAAATAAATTACCAAATTCTTTTTGTGGCTTTGTTTATTTTGTTTATTTAACTGATTTATTTGTTTACAAGTTCCCTTTGGTATGGTGTCATAGTTCTTATCAGCGTGTATATTGATCGTATTTGTATTTATTTTACGTACAGATTGGCTTTGTGGCTCCGTGATCTACAGATTTTTACATCTACAGTTTTTTTTTTATTATTTTAAAAAAAGGAAAGAAAAAACACTACTCCTTAACGCTTAAACCCGTTTCTCACTTTCAGTACGCCATATTTTTGGACGCAAATGATGACTTTTGCCTTTTTACCTGCATTTATTCAAATACCCGACTAATATACTAAACTGTTAAATCATTTCTTTGTATTCCCCGCAATCCTTCTTCTTCTTCTTTTTGTTTTCATTCTTTCCCATAATTTAGTGTTTATTTATTTTAATGTTGCTAATTACAACCAGTCAATTAAAAATAGACTACAGTGAGGAGATACTGTAGAAATAGGTGAAATACACGCTTCTGATTTCTTGCTCATTTAAAGTTACTCAAATGATTTCACCAGACATGAAATGTGGGGTGGGTTTGGGAGGCTGTGTTGGTGCAGAACTTGTCTAAGCACAAGAGGTTTAGAACTTCAGTGACTTGATAACACCGTATTTGTGTTTTGTCTAAAGTTCCAGAGTTATCCAGGTCTTTGGTGGATAAAAAAAAGTACTTTAAAGATTGTGTGTGTGTGTGTGTGTGTGTGTGTGTGTGAGAGAGAGAGAGAGAGAGAGAGAGAGAGAGAGAGAGAGACTTACTGTCTTGCTGCGCCGTGTCGCTGCCGCTGGTGAGCCCCGGAGACTCCAGGCTTCCTGTGCCCGCCTCCGCGCTGCTCTCCTCGGCCTGAGCTCCGGCCATCTCCCGCGCGTCCTCCAGGTCCAGCAGGTGGCTCACGGAAAAGTTCTTCTTGGCGTGTAAATGGTCCAGGTTGATGGCTCTGTCCATTACATGCGCTGCATAACCAGAAGTCATGACTCAAGCTGCGCCGGCGGTGAAGTGAGCGGAAGTGGCGCGCGCACAGCCTCCGAGAGCGCGCCGCAGCAAACAAAACATGGATTTCACTCAGGAGCTGAGAATGAATATATTCAGCACAGAGCCTTTCTTTATCTCTCCTCCGTGTCGTCTGCCTTCTGTCAGATCAGAAACCCAGTCATGCATCCGTTTCTGTCTTCCCGAGACAAGTCCACGCAGAGTTCTCCAGGTCAGGGCGCGCGCTCGCGCTCCGGGTTCTTCAGCATCTGTCACAAAGTTCTGCGCGTCTCCGAGTGTGAACACGCGCTCATGGTCATGATGATGATGATGATGAGCTCTACGTTCTCCCCCACCACACACACACACCACACACACACACTCACCACACGCACGCGCTCTCAGTCCGCTCTGCTCGGCTGCTGGAGAATAAATGAGTCGCGGCTTTGACGGACAGACGGATGAGGAGCGGCCTAATTACGTGGCAAAGTCGTGTTTTCGTGGTTTCTGACGTTTTACAGAGAGCGAAGAGACTTTTCCCCACCCCTTAATGCGCGCGCACACACACACACACACACACACACCGGGGTGACATTGGACTTGGACGTTGGAGAATTTCCGCTTTTAATTTAATTTTATTTTTGTTTCATTTATTTTCCTCACACAGTTCCACCAGCACTGAGACAGAGAGAGAGAGAGAGAAACACACACACACACACACACACACACAGAGAGAGAGAGAGAAACACACACACAGAGAGAAAGAGAGAGAGAGAGAGAGAGAGAAACACACAGATAGAGAGAGAGAGAGAGAGAGAGAGAGAGAGAGACACACACACACACACACACACACACACACACACAGAGAGAGAGAGAGATTAGTTCTGTTTCATTAATTCAAAAAAATAAACCGTGATCACGATTATTATACGATTAATCATGCGGCCTGTTATAAATCTGTACAACAGGCTTCAGTACTGGCATTAAAGATTTAATAGGATTAGAAAGAAAGGAAGAAAGAAAGCAGAAAAAGAAGGAAAGGAAGAAAAGAAAGAAGGAAAGACAGAAGGAAACGAAGAAAAGAGTAAAGGAAAGAAAGAAGAAAAGACAAAACGAAATAAGGAAAAGTAAAGGAAAGGAGGAACAGAAAGAAAGGCGGAAAAAAGGAGGGAAAGAAAGAAGGAAAGGAAGATCAGAAAGAAAGACAAGGAAAATAAAGAAGGAAAATAAGAAAGACTGAAAGGAAAGAAAAAAAGGAAGAAGAAAAAATGAAGGAAATGAAGCTTGTTGGTCAAGAGGGAATGAAAAATGGAGTGCATTTTTTATGTTCATACTTTTTTTTTTTTTTTGCAAAAACATAAAAGTTACATAAAAATGATTGTCGAATTCTGAATTATTTTCAGTTTCAGTTTGTAGTGAAGGATTTAAAGCAGTAAAAGTTCCACTTCCCATCAACACCTGGAGAAAAGTCTCCTGAATTCATAGTGTGTGTGTGTGTGTGTGTGTGTGTGTGTGTGTTTAACATTGTATGGGTTCATTCAATAAGGTATTAAAACCGACAGACAATTT
>NC_071271.1:21690074-21742574 GCF_023375685.1 Ictalurus furcatus
ATGTCATGTGACGCATCTCGGCCCAAATCAGTGGAAAATCGGCGGGAATTTTGAAAAATTGCAAGCTCTGCAGAATACTGCGAAGTTTGCTAGATTTTGCGTTGATTTCTATGATCGCAAAATTGCGAAATCCTGGAGGGACTGAACTACAAACAGATCAAAAGTATAACGTGTTGTTTTTAATAAATACAAATTGCTGTGGTATGAGAGGAATGAAACTCCTTTACAACACTTGCTGTTATAACAAAATCAGCTTCAGGGTGGCAACAGTAACTTCATATATACATATATATATATATATATATATATATATATATATATATATATATATATATATATATATATATATATATATATAATTCCTTACGGGGCCCCCTGGTGGCCTGGGGGACTTAATCAACTGCTTATACTACAACTTATAGCTGTAAAAAAAAAAAAAAAAGAAAAATAAATAAATACATAAATAAATAATGCACTTTTAATTGATGCAACTTTCCCAGAGTGAAATGATGCTGTTTCATTATTAATGACTTATAGGAATCAGATTATCAGGTTGTAATTAGTTTTACGTTTGTTCCTCAGCAGAAGTTCTCATCAACATTTCACTTCTCCAGTTACAGGTTTTCCTTTTTTTTTTCTTCTTCTTCTTCTTCTTCTTCTTCTTCTTCTTCTTCTTCTTTTTTTTCCCGAAGCTGTCTGGAGCAGCTTTAAGGCCTATGAGCCTCACAAATTAAAACCAGCTTTAAAGGAAAACCTGAGCCAGAGAAAACAAACTCCATATTTAAGCCCTGCAGCATGTTTCAGTTACACGGGAACCGAACAGAAGTACAACATACACAACTGGACAAGAGTCTCATTATTCATCTGAGAAACATCTGTTTGTTTGTTTATTTATTTATATAAATTTAATCAATTCACACAAAAGTTCGAAATGATTATTCCAGTCATGTCAGTCTTTTTTTTTTTTCCTCTCTAGATTATGGATCGATAACACGTCTTCTTTAAACTGCAATAAGAAGGATAAACAGCTCAATCCCACAAAAAAACAACAAAATAAAATCACATCATATCTTTCTTTAAATATTTATTCAAAGCGGTAGAAGATGGATGGATGGATGGATGGAAGCATAAATATGAATTGAATCTAAATTTATAACAGTTTTTCAGTACTGATTCTTATATTAACACTTTGTATGAATGTCACAGTTATAATGAACTTTGAGCATATCCATATCATGTCATAAAACATTCATAAAGCATGCATTACACTTAATAGCTATCCGTGTTACGCATTATGAATATTGTTGTCATGATCTATTATAAGTAGCGTTCATGTCACATTATAACGCCTAAAGTACTAAAGAAACTTTTCTCTTTTTTTTTTTTTGGAAACACTACCAATGACATATCTATACTGCGCTATAAACACATTCAGAACATGTTCTAATACCTCATAAGGTATTTTACGTATTACACAGAAGTCAGTTCTACAAAACGTTAGCACTTTACAACTAGTCATAATGTATTAGAGCATTACATTGCTATTAACAGGAATGTCTTTTCATATATAATTACAATGACGTAGATAATGCCTTATGAATAGATTATGACAGGTTATAAATGTATTCACAGGTCATTGTACATACATGTGGATTTATAGAATGTGCCACTGATTATTATGACAGAATTTATGTTACGTGGCAAATTTCTGTGGTATAACAGGAATAAACATAATGAACATAATGAACATAATGAATCCTTACATAATGAATATTGCTATAAAGCCTAGTGCATTTCTATACATAATTATGTGTGCTGCCTCATGAAGTATAGAAAGTATTACAATTGGTTTCATAGCTAAAACACTCATAGTTTAACTGTAAATCAAGCTCCACCCCCCCCATTTTAGGCCACGCCTCCTTCCTGAGTCTGATGCTAGTACGAGAATGATTTTGCGACTGAGGAGGAAAGTGATAAGAGCTAAAAATGTCCATTTTGTCCACGTCTTCTACATATGTGTGTCGTACAGCATCTAATCCGCTAGCTAGAAGCTTCCTTTACACGCTAGCTACATAAGCTACCATACTCATACATTTGTGAGAAAGGGAAAAACGTTTTGTGTACTGTATATGTGAATTTCTTTCTTTCTTGAAATGTGACACGAGTCATCAGCGGGGCAGTTACACAGGGAATGTGATTAAATGAGTCATTCTGACATTTAAGGCAATTTCTTTCGAAAAGACCAAAACAACTCATGAACTCCCTGGAGAGAGTATTTTGTCTTTGATAGGGGATCTGGAGATTTTTAATTTTTTTTTTTTTTTTTTTTTAATAAAGGAAGTGTTTTCTTTCAGTAACAAGAGAAGAAAATACCACTAGTCATGCAACAGGCCTTCAGAAAGTCAGGCAGATTTTTCCAATTTTCCGCA
This sequence comes from Ictalurus furcatus, assembly GCF_023375685.1. Taxonomy (NCBI): domain Eukaryota; kingdom Metazoa; phylum Chordata; class Actinopteri; order Siluriformes; family Ictaluridae; genus Ictalurus; species Ictalurus furcatus. The sequence goes on from NC_071271.1 coordinate 21,692,504, forward strand.
TCCGACGTTCCGGTTCTGTTCGCTGACCACAAGAAAGGAGATCGTTGGCACAAACCGTTGAAAATTGTATCTGACTTCATTTCGGAAATAATTTTAGCAGATGTCTCGTATCGTAGGATTACGATTTATCTCTACAGCTTTTAGACCAGGAACTCCTAACCTGATTCCCATTCATCAATAGCATTGAGGATTAGTAGACGTGTTAAAGGCGGGGGGAGATCACAATTACACCTAACTCTGGACCACAGATGGTTTCCTCTGCTTTAGGTTGAGGTGAAAACACTTAAACCTGGTGTTTAAAGTCTCTACGTTCGTCCCATCATCAGTCAAGACGTGGCCTAATGGCCCAACGCCTCCCGTTTATAAACTACTGCTCCCTCCGAGCTGATATTCATCACGCAGCCCTAATTTTGTTTATCCTTTCGTGCTCCTGTCTCTTCGCACCGGTCATCAGTTAGCTACTCGAGCCCTCCTCGGCGTCTGCAACCGTGACCTCTCGGTCTCCCGGGGTCACGGGGTTAATATAAGAATGAGCCTAATTTCCAACCAGCATGAATCTCCAGGGACGAGCCGGACCGTGACACGCTTACACAACCAGCAGGAACTTTATGAGACAACCAGAAGAGTTCAGATGTGTGGACCGGAGGATCGGAGTCCAGCTCTACGACACCTGATTTAACTTATCGTCTAACGACCAGGGTTTGAGAGGTGCGTTAAAGCGCCAGTCTCTGACACACTGGGACGAACTTCACAGCACTGTGGTTAACATCTAATACAGCCTTTTCTGAAAATAAAAAGGCCATTAGTCATAATATATAGGGTCGAATTTCCCGGGGAACAGACATCACCGGGCGAAAACACGAGCACTCCTAACATAAAACACATGGGCCGCTCTGGGGATCAGAGTCCGGGCTATGAAAATATGATAATAGTGTTTTTAACACAGAATACATTACAGGCATGTCAAGAGCTGAAAAAAAGAAGGGCTTTCAAGCCAAATTCACAAAATAGTATTTCTTCCAGAAGAGGACTGTTTTCAGAAAAGTGTCATGTCGGTTTACGACGCCGTTTTGAAAAGAAGCAAATACAGAGTATTACCATATAAAAAAAAAAACAGCATAAAATTTCCGATCAAAAAAAACCAAAACAAAACATTTATGCTCACGATCTTCACCATCGAACAGCCTGAGCGTCGCCGAAACAGACCAGGTGTGGGAGGGTTAAAACATTACGACCGCAATAAATCATCCTCAAGTTAAAAGAACGAGCACTGATGCATCATTAACTCTAACAAACATGATCACGTTTTTTGCCCGTCGACGGTTTCAGTAGTGCCACTTTTCTACTAACTCCGGCTCTCCAATCAAAGCTAACGACCACCGAGACGTCTCTTAATCAAAGCTAATCTTTGTTTTCATGCCAGGATCTTTTTCTTTTTCTTTTTAAATCTCCCTCCATTTCATTCATCAGGGTTTGTTTTTACTGGAAACGCGAAAGACGGCAATTTAAAGAAGAAGTGTTGGGAGGGGGGGAACCCCACGCACATCCTGAGATTTTCTAAAAAAGGTTCCAACACAAAGGCCGATTGAGGTCCGCGCGCGTTTCTGACTTCAGAGAGCGTCAAAGCTGAATATCAGCCATTAACTCAAACAAATTGGCAGCGGATTCTGCGACCGTTCGAGTAAATCCGAGCGGTCGAAGTTATCCAGGCCGGAAACAGGAAATTGGGTTTTCATGATGGAGGGAATAGAGGCGAGGCTGGCAGCTCTCAGACGGGAATCTGAGCTCAGGATGTGAAACACCTGAATCCTAAACAGACACGGAGATGCTAAAGTAGAGAATGAAAGAGTGGGAAAAAGTGAGAATTTTTGAGATCAGAGACGGGAAAAGACTCAAATTTAGGCAAGAAGTCAAATTTATAATAATGTATTAACTGTGAAAGCAAAAAGGCATCAATGAAGTAAAATGAGTGAAAAGGAGATTGAGGTCGTTGCAACTTAAAGACTGAAAATTCAAAAGAATTTTAAAAAGTACTGAAAATACTGAAAAGCACGACTAAAAGGAAATGACTCTAGATCTGTGGACTTTTGTAATATTTACACATTTGCTGAAATGACTGGTTTTGATTATGATCCAAGTGTCTAGTTGAATATTATTACTATTCTTGTGGTTTATACTTTTCTGTACACATTCTGTTTGCGTATCTGGTCATGTGACCCTCCAGGGTTGGGGTTTTTTTGTTGTTGTTGTTTTTTGTTTTTAAAGTAAGATACTCATTGACATATTACAGATATACAGCAGGTGTCAGTGTTAACGGATGTGACCACACATGGCCAGAGTGCTTTCATTGAGAATCTGAGCTTAGGAGCGTACAGTAAAACAGCTGTATCCTAAATAGACAAGAAAAAGAGCAGAAATGACACTGAGATGCGAACTGAGAGAATGGACGAGTGGAAAAACGGAGAATTGGAGCTCAGGGTCAGGAAAATTCCTGAATCTGGGCGAACACATCACACGCACGTCACACGTCGGGATAACGTATTAACAGTGAAAAAAATACAATGTGTACGGTATAGGAAAGCAAAAAGACTGAAAGGAAGGTTGGGGTCATTACAACGATCGCAAATTGGCAACAAATTTACAACAATTCACGTGAGCAAAGGTGTGACGTTACAGAATCATGAACGTACCACTAAAAATAGATTAAAGTCTTGCACGTGAACTGATTTGTGGATGCCAATAATTGTTGCACACCTATATTTAACAAAGATTTTAATTTTTTTTTTGGGGGGGGGGGGGGGTAAACCTGTGCTGTGTTGTGAAACTTCTTAATTATTGCCCTGATGGTGGAAATGGGCATTTTCAATGCTTGTGCTATTTTCTTGTAGCCACGTCCCATTTTGTGGAGCTCAACAACCTTTTGCCGCACATCCCAGCTATATTCCTTGGTCTTACCCATTTTTATGAATGACTAAAGGAATTTGGCCTGTGTGTAACTCATATTTATACCCCTGTGAAACAGGAAGTCATGGTTGAACAATTTCCTGTTCCTAGTCACCCAGGTGTACTAAAAAAAAATGTAAAATATCAATGGGAATATACTTCAAATATATGTTTCTAATATGAATTCATAGGGTGCCAATAATTGTTGCACAGGTATATTTAACAAAGATATATATATTTTTTTTGGATAAACCCGTGTTGTGTTTGCGATTGTTTGATATCCAGGAGAGCAGAGTATTTTTGTGCATTTTTTTTTTTAAACAAAAGATCAAAATGTTAAACAATAAAGAGCATTTTTCACAGCCTTCTTTGCTCATATTTACCAAGGGTGCCAATATTAATGGAGGGCACTGTGTACAGTACATTTTCTCCATTTTCACGTCAAACCGTTTTCTTCTCACCTCGTTTTCGAATTCACACCTGATTCACCTTTTCAGTCAAATCCGCTCCAGATTTTGTCTTCCAGGTGCTTGTACACTGTTAAACACAGACATGAGATAAAATTCCCTTTCAGCTCCATTTCAGCCGTACGAGCGCTGCCTTTTATGGAGTTTTGTGGGCGTCGCCAAATCTAAATCAGCTGGGCCTTCATCGAAATACGCGAACATTTCCACGCGACTTCAATAAAACATCGGGGGGGAAAAAACGTCTCGCAACTCTTCGTTTTAAACATTGTTTATTTCCTTATTTGTTTATCTTCACCAGCGCTCCCACTTCCCACGTCGTTGTGGAGATTCTGGACGTTTCTGTGCTCCAGATGAAACAGTGGCTGAAACACAGCAAAGACATGAAGGTTGTTCATTAAAACAATTCCAAGACTGCAAATATAACCGGAATTCACGCTGATTAAAAGGGCGTGTAAAGTTGCTAACAGCGAGTGTTAGCAATCGCGGCGTTTCTCATGACTTCGTTCATACGAAACACGACAGATCTGCCACGTATGTTAGTCGTTTCTCTTCCTTCTGTGAAGGAAATGAGGCGGGGAGAAGAATGAAGAAAAAATAACAACGTCAAAGCGCGAGGTTCAGATTTGCAGACGTCGTGCACCTGAAGCACTTTGTGGATTTTCAGCTGCGTATTGGTGTCTAAACGTTTGCTGAAATGACTTTCTAGCCGAAATGATCATTATTATTATTATTTTAACGTAATTGCTGTGTCTACATTGTTTGCATATCTGGTCATGTGACCTTCCGAGTTATAATCTAAGGTAGTTATTTACATATTTATCAGAGTTACAGATTTTGCGACCGAAATTTAGAACATTGAGAAAATACTTGCCGTTGTTTTTGTTGTTGTTGTTGTTGTTGTTGTTGTTGTTGCTTTAGTGTTTGGGCAGAATTCAGCCACAGCGACATCGCGATGGATTTTCCCAGACACCGTATAAACACTGACGCAGCAGTTATGCAGAGAAATTACATCAAGGAAGTCAAATTCAAAGCAAAGTTGCTTTACACCGCTGACTCGGAATTGTCGTGTAGATATAACGTACACGTTAACGCAATAAGACGACACAAGAGAATTATATATCAGGGTCAAAGCCTGGAATAAAGGATGATTTATGGACAGGAAATTGCCTGTGCAATGCTCGGTGAGATGAGAGGCCGGGGTCGGAGTAGATCAGCCCGAGTCTGACGGCAGGAAAACAGCGAACACAGCGGCACGGGTTCACCGGGTCAGCGTTCCTGGCCTCGGCCTTAAATCCTCTGAAGAAAATAGCCCACTTAGGAGACGGCTGAAAGCTAATAACGAGGCAACGTGGAGAGCTGCAATCAGCACGGTGAATGTTCCTCCTACTGCACAAAAAATCATTCATATGGATAAAATGAAGAAAGGCTCTGCTCTACGTCTTCTACTGTTACTACAGTAATAATAATAACTTCATTTCTCTAGCGCCTTGTTTACATTTCATATGCTTTCCAAGCGTCATACACAGGACGGCAATATGCGTACAGTGAATACAATCCTTTATTAAAACTCCTGTTAAATAAAAATCATGTAAAAAGGATGATTAAGAACGGCAAGGATAATTAGTATTATTTGTTTGTTTGTTTGTTCGTTTGTTTGTTTGTATTTTCTGCCAATATTTCAAATAATATATATATGTATATATATATATATATATATATATATATATATATATATATATATATATATATATTTAAAATTTGAATTCAGTTTAATTAATAATGAATGGAATTAAAATAACCGTAGTGTTAAATAGTAAAGTAAATTAAAATTTTTTTTTTTAAAAAAACCTGTCTAAAACTGGGTCAAATTGGGCGGAGCTAAAGTTAACTCTGACCGACCAATCACAAACTTTATCGTTCGACATCAACACAACAGATAATCTCAACACTCTTATGCTAGCTAGCTTGCTAGTGGACGTGACGCTCCTATTGGTTTTAATCCCACATTTCAATTCGAGCTAGCTAGAGAAATTAGCTAGCTTGAGAGTAGCTAAGTGAGCTGGACAGAATAAATAAAGGACATGGATAAAAGACCTTTTATTAGGAGGACGAAAGTAGTGTGAATTTTTTTTTTCATTCCAATAAAATAAAAAAACATACAGTTAAAATTATGACGAACATCAGGAAAAATAATCGAAACGCATTTCTTTACTTCACTTTTTAATATTAACTTTACTTTTGAGATGTTCGATATGGCAGCACTTTGGTGTCGGGCTCAAAAAGGGCGGGGCTTCAGTTCAGTCTAATCAACCAATCACAGAATCAATTGTGTGACATCATCACAGTAGATTAGCTACTTAGCTGAATAGCAAACTTAGCTAGCTGCTTAAGACCCGATAGCTACTACAACTGGAGAGCTTCCTGCGATGTTAGATGTTAGATAAGTGAAATGGAAGTTAGTTGGATAGTAAAATAAACACTATTTATAAATAATAAGCCTTAATTACTAGTTGGAAAGTTTCCTTTGAATAAAGTAAAATCATAACGCTAAAATGACGAGTAAAATCAGTAATGAATTGTGTTGAAATAATCACTAAATGTTTGTTGTTGTTTTTTTTTTAATCTTTTACTACAATGTGTGTGTGTGTGTGTTACTTCAACTCATCCAGAACTGGAAGGCCAGCAGCCTGTCTTTGGTGGTGCGCTCCAATCAGTGTGTTTAAAGCGGCCATATGCTATTTGCCCTCTTCTGACCCTCCCTTAAAGGACGTGTTGCCTCCCTCTCCTCCTCCACCACTCTCCTCCTCCACCGCTCTCCTCCTCCACCGCTCTCCTCCTTCACCGCTCTCCTCCTCCTCCACCGCTCTCCTCCTTCACCGCTCTCCTCCTCCACCTCTCTCCTCCTTCACCGCTCTCCTCCTTCACCGCTCTCCTCCATCACTGCTCTCCTCCTTCACCGCTCTCCTCCTTCACCGCTCTCCTCCTTCACTGCTCTCCTCCTTTACTGCTCTCCTCCTTTACCGCTCTCCTCCTCCTCCACCGCTCTCCTCCTCCACCTCTCTCCTCCTTCACCGCTCTCCTCCTTCACCGCTCTCCTCCTTCACCGCTCTCCTCCTTCACTGCTCTCCTCCTTCACTGCTCTCCTCCTCCTCCACCGCTCTCCTCCTCCACCGCTCTCCTCCTTCACCGCTCTCCTCCTCCTCCACCGCTCTCCTCCTCCACCGCTCTCCTCCTTCACCGCTCTCCTCCTCCACCGCTCTCCTCCTTCACCGCTCTCCTCCTCCACCGCTCTCCTCCTTCACCGCTCTCCTCCTTCACCACTCTCCTTCACTGCTCTCCTCCTCCACCGCTCTCCTCCTCCTTCACCGCTCTCCTCCTTCACCGCTCTCCTCCTTCACCGCTCTCCTCCTCCTCCGCTCTCCTCCTTCACTGCTCTCCTCCTCCACCGCTCTCCTCCTCCTTCACCGCTCTCCTCCTTCACCGCTCTCCTCCTTCACTGCTCCCTCACTCCTGTTCGGAATTTGTTCTTTAATTTTCATCCCTGACCTCATAACTACCGACATCTGCAGAGAGTTTGGGATGCTGACACCCCGAGCGGGATGCACACACACACACGACCTCGGCCAGCAGGGACACTCACACACACACACACACACACACACATACACACACACAGGGCCTGGACGTCTTTCTGAACAGCACGGATGGGTTTGATGAGTGCATCCCTGGGGGAATGAGATAAAGTCAGAGAGAACTCGCTATCGGTCATCTTCATAAACTCTGTTCCCGTCTCTTAATTTGTCAAACCGTCTCTCTCCGTCTCTCACCTCGGAGCCAGCAGAGCACGGGGAATAGTTAGACGAAATAACAGCCTACGTTGGATTTGGTCCCGAGACCGAACTTGGCCGCAGCGCTGTAACTCAAACTGCAGCGTTCTGGAGATTTCCAGTTAATAGATTGTCAACATTTGTCTGAACAGAAACCTAAACTTGTGCACTGGAACTTTCCGCGTCGTGGATGGACACAAAATCAAACCTTAACGGAAAGTTGACTTTTCATTCTTGGCCTAATAACTCAAAAAAAAAATAAACATGGCTTTACTTACTTCTTCTTCCTAAAGCATATTATTCAGTAGCTACACCAACATCAACACCAACAATAACACTAACACCAACACTTTCACTAACACCAACACCAACACTAACCAACACTAACACCAACACCAACACTAACACTAACATCAACACTAACCAACACTAACACCAACACTAACACTAACATCAACACTAACCAACACCAACACCAACACTAACCAACACTAACACCAACACCAACACTAACACTAACATCAACACTAACCAACACCAACACCAACACTAACCAACACTAACACCAACACTAACCAACACTAACACCAACACTAACCAACACCAACACCAACACTAACCAACACTAACACCAACACTAACACCAACACTAACACTAACACCAACACTAACCAACACCAACACTAACCAACACTAACACCAACACCAACACTAACACTAACACCAACACTAACCAACACCAACACCAACACTAACCAACACTAACACCAACACTAACACCAACACTAACACTAACACCAACACTAACCAACACCAACACCAACACTAACCAACACTAACACCAACACTAACCAACACTAACACTAACACCAACACTAACCAACACCAACACTAACCAACACTAACCAACACTAACCAACACTAACATTACTATATTATAATTATAATTATAATATTACTAGGATAGCCTTCTTTCATCTCAGAAATATTTCTAAAATAAGAAACATATTGTCACTACATGATGCGGAAATACTAGTTCATGCATTCGTCACCTCTAGATTAGATTACTGTAATGCCTTACTGTCTGGATGTTCCAGTAGGAATATAAATAAGCTCCAGTTAGTCCAGAATGCAGCTGCTAGAGTCCTAACTAGAACTAGAAGGTACGACCATATCACACCGATATTATCAATACTGCATTGGCTTCCAGTAAAATCTCGCATTAACTATAAAATACTTTTATTAACCTATAAAGCACTAAATGGTCTCGCGCCACAATATCTAAGCGACCTTTTGGTTTTATATAATCCGCCACGCCTACTTAGATCAAAAGATGCAGGCTATTTGACGGTACCTCGAATAGTGAAGGCTACAGCAGGGGGAAGAGCTTTCTCTTATAGAGCCCCACAGTTATGGAACAGTCTTCCTATTAGTGTTCGGGACTCAGACACAGTCTCAGTGTTTAAGTCTAGGCTTAAAACGTATTTGTTTACTCAAGCCTACCCTGACTAGATTCTGTTCTACTACTTCGCAGTCATAATAATCTTTTTTCTCCCTCTCTCCTTTCGCCGAGCCCCACATGAATTTATGGAGATACTAGAGATCCAGATCCTTTCTGCCTCTGGATGGAGCTCAAATCTTCTCTAATTCCAGACTGCTGGGACTACGGCTGCTCCTAAGGCCATACAGACTTCATATAAATCCATAATGAACTTTTTCACACTATCTGTTGTTACCCAGATGAGGATGGGTTCCCTTCTGAGTCGGGTTCCTCTCAAGGTTTCTTCCTCTTAAAACATCTTAGGGAGTTTTTCCTTGCCACCGTCGCCACTCAGTGGCTTGCTCAGTTGGGATAAATTCGCACCTTTAATATCTGTATACCATGTTGATATTTCTGTAAAGCTGCTTTGAGACAATGTCTATTGTAAAAAGCGCTATACAAATAAAATTGAATTGAATTGAATTGAACTAACACCAACACTAACACCAACACTAACCAACACTAACACCAACACTAACACTAACACCAACACTAACACTAACACCAACACTAACCAACACTAACCAACACTAACACCAACACTAACCAATACTAACACTAACCAACACCAACACCAACACTAACACTAACCAACACCAACACCAACACCAACACTAAAGCTGTGTTCTTACAGGACTTTAAATCTTGCCTTCTTTACAGCATTAACCGTTCATTCAAGATATTTCCACCACAGCACTGTTGATTTCTGGATTCTGATTGGTCGGCAGCTCTGACGGCAGTTCACGAAATGTGATAAATCGCAGGCTTATATTAATGCACATAATAATAATAGCTCTTCCAGGCCTACAGAAGAATAGTTGGGCAGCTATTCCGCATTAACCGAGCCTGGTTTTTTGTTGCCAAGTCACAAAAAAAAGTCGACTGGCTCGCTTAAAAAAAATGTAATAAATGCAGAACCTACAGTATAAACACAGTTTAGTCTAAACTGACTAAAACAATAGCCTCAATAAATAAATAAATAAATAAATAAATAATAGTTTGAATTGCGAACATTAGTTTTGGGGAACAAATGATTGAAACAGTCCTTTCTGAGAAACTTCTGCTCTTTCTCAAGGGTTCTACGGATAGTTATGGGTTCTTACCGAGCTAAGAGTAGACGAATCGCACTAGTGGACGTCCTTCGATTGGAGCAAAGAAACTGAGAAGGTGGTTTCGGTAAATATTTGACTTCGAAGACATATGGATGTTGGACACGGACCTGTGTGTTATTATTGAGGATATTTAGAGGACATGCCGAAGGTAGCGAAATGATAGGAACCTTTTAATGGTTCCCCCAGTGGGATAGAAGAACCCATAAGGGTGCTTAGATGGAACATGTTTATTTTGTTAAAAGTAGACACAACTCTGGTTTGCTTTTGGGAAAATAGTGGTAAGGCCCTGACTATCCAAAAGTTCTGAGGTCACAGTCCTGTCCACCCATTAGACACTCGAAAGACTGTGTGGAACCGAAGAAACATCTGGAATCTCTGTGCATTTCAAACGTTGGTGTGCCGTTTTGCCAAAAATGACGGTACACTGGACTGACGTATGTGTGTGTGTGTGTGTGTGTGTGTGTGTGTCTGGAGGGTTGAGTATAGATTACGTTCATGAGAACTCGGCCAGCGTGAGGACAGATCTGACAGGTGATGAAAGCTCAGAGGAGTCCAGGTACGTGAGAAGTTACCTTTTACACTTGCTATACACACATCCATCGCACCAGATTTTCAGCAAATAAATCGTAACAGTTTTCCCCGTTTTACTCCAAATGTCGTCGATCAAAGAAGAAATGCCTGGAGTCTGACGTTTCCTTCACTGGGTTCAAACCGAAATTTCAAAAGCTATATCGATATTAAAATGTATGAGGTAGTAAATTCAGGTCATAATATAATAATATACAGCATGTATGCTATTTTATCATGCTTTTAATTCACTATGTTGATTTGTGAATCGAATAGAATAATGCCAATAATTTATCTAGTTAATAACGGTTCATTCGTTTGTCTCTCTCTCCTGTAATGAAAACGTCCCCACAGGTTTGAAGGATAAGCTGACCATGCACTCGTCTGCTACAGTACGCATACAGCTCACTTTAAGGTGTTCCGTAACTTTATACGTAAAAATCTTGGTTCTCGAGATGATCTCGTCTCTTATTAAGATGTCATGAACTTTAAAGGACTGATGCTATTAATTACTTAACGGTGTCTGTTTCGCACAGAACATTCTACTCAAATTATTGTAACTGTCAAGCTATAAACATCTACCTAAACAAACTAGGTCTACAAACCTTCACTGTGTAGCTGAACACCGGAATGTTATTGTTGTGGCGCATTTTCTTTTCTTTAATGAAGTTGCGTTAGCCTCGAAGTTCTAGCGCATCGCTAAAATAAAAAAAAAAACGCAAACGTGAAGGCTGTACAACATTGCGTACCTTTTTTTCTGAAGCGTTCAGGCTTTAAACAGCATGACGTGTTCATTTTTACCTTTCGTTTATTTCTGCGTTTCTTCGTGTAGAACTAAAATAACCGATCCGCCGTCTAATCCAAACACGTGCTCACGGACCTTGCCCTCGTAGCGCCATTTGAACGCCAGCCATCACGTAAGGAAGAGAAAAAAGCAAACGCTCAGAAAACGCATTAGTTTAAGTGGAGGACGGGGTTAATCGCCGGTTTATTTAACTAAGCCCAAAACGTCCCCATCGCTTTTCCTCGGCTGCGTAAATAAACCGCTCGGCAGATATGCGCTGATTAGAATTGAATCGCACTCATGCTTTCACGGCGACACGGAGAGCGAGGGAATGTTTACAGATGTAATATGAGGACTGGAGCTCAGTCTGGGAGAAACTCTGGGTGTATATCGGGGGGAAAAAATGAGCCTTGCACGCATACAGGCATATCGCAGCGAATAATTTTGCTCTTCAGCACTTTTCACGAGACTACTCTGGAAGACCTCGGCTAATCACAACACATAGCCGATCCGCGACGTTACGGCGGCCCCGGAGGAGGAACGTGTAAATTGTTATTATTTTTGTTTTGTTTTTTTTTACTGTTATTTAAGCTCGCACTAGCACGGGAGTCTGGAGTAAAAACATAAAAACACATCTGGTACCAATTGCAATCCATTGCTGGCAATCGAACAGTAAGGTTCGCTCTTAGGTAATCTCATTCGAATTGGATCCTGGGATTTTTGGAAGGAGAAGATGTGAAGCTTTGGTTGTGAATCAGACCTTTGCATCACACTACGCTAATTAACACGGAGCGCATTTCAAAAGCCATCAGATCAAAAAGAAAAGCTGCTTTCTGGAAATCATTGGGATTTCGATGATGCTCCGATACAAACGCTTGCTGTCAGGCTCGGACCAGCGCGATGGCTGCGTTCCATTTCCGTGTCGGGATTCGTTATCAACAAAAGGCCCGTGTGTGTGCCACAGAGTCGAACGAGCTCATGTGGATACGTTGGGAGCGCATCATAAACCCGCCCGCTTCCCTTGAAGGCCTAAAAAGGAACAAAATGACGGCAATTGCACGTCGTTTCAATTCCAGACTCCTGTCATTCACGTGCTAGTTAGATTGCGCAATGCTAATAGGCCAATTTGGTCCTGCAATTACGCGCCGTTCGACTTCGCGTGTGCGTCCTGCCTGAATCACAGACAGAGACAGAATGTGTTTTTTATTCGGAGCAGGAGTCTAAATTTAGAGCAGCGTCTTTTAGACCGACTCTGATTGGGAATGCATGTAAGGCATGTCATTCAGGATACAATGTGCACTTGTTTTCGTGTTTGGTTTGCATTAAGGAACAAAGGGAAGTTGTGGACGTTCTTTTGAGCGAAACCATAAGAAGAGACGAAGCTTTACAGCCTAAGCAGGCGAGGAAACAATGTGCGTTCTCATACGGTTTTCCTCGTGCGGTTACAATGCCTTGCTTGTTACAGTCTCGCCTGACAATTCCACCCCACACCACCAGAGGTCTCCGACCTGAATACTTGAACATTAGTTGAACATTAGTTACTTCCTTGTTAAGTTAACTCACTTAACAACATCTCGTTACGAAGTCGTGCCTTCTTAACTATTAACCATTATTAACCATAACCATTGAACCCTGTTTTTGATTAGATTTTTGAAAGTTTTACAATGGTAAAATATGGAAATGTGGCGAATATAAAATACATACACAATATTAATGAATTACTGTACATATCTAGCTACTCATCGTGACTGCTACATTATCTTGCCCTGATAGCTGTGAATGAATTCGTCCATAAAGAATTTCTCTCCTTTATTCAGCTTCATTCAGAATCCTTCATAGCTGAGTTCTTCAACTATTCTGGACAAGTTTAGTCTCAGCAGCCTTGACGAACATGAGGTGAAAAATCATTCCACTGACAGCCATATTAGAAAGGATCACGTATCTATACATCCTCTAGGTCATACACTAAGGAATTTATGAAATGGGTGATCTTGACAGTAAAGATCCTATCTTTAAACATGCTTAGGTGGCAGCATTTTTTAGGGGCCCTTGGAACATGATTTCAGCTTTAACTTCCTGATATTTACATCTAGATGTCTTAAATGACTTAAAACATGGCACCGTTGGTGGCAGACCACGCCATTTTTAAGTGAGCAAAAGTATTGGAAAAGACCGTCTTAAAGTAAATAACACTCAATATTTGGTTGCATATCCCTTGCTTGGAATAACTGCATCAAGCTGGTGACCCACTGATATCACCAAACTGTTGCATTCTTCCTTTGTGATGCCTTTTCCGAGCTTTTACTGCAGATCCTTTCAGTTGTTGTTTGTTTCGGGGAGGTTTCTCCATTCGGTCTTCTCTTCAGAAGGTGAAATGCTGCTCAGTTGAGTTAAGACTTGGTGATTGACTTGACCAGTCTAGAACCTTCCACTTCCCGCCCCCCCCCCCCCCCCGATGAAGTCCTTTGTTGAGTCGGAAGTGTGTTTTGGATCGTTGTCTTGCTGCATGATGAAGTTCCTCCTCATTAATGTGGATGCATTTCTCTCTAAATTGTCAGATATAATGCTCCTGTAGACTTCTGAATTCATTCTGCTGCTACCACCATGAGTTCCATCATCAATAAAGATTAGTGAGAATGTTCCAGAAGCAGCCATGCAAGCCCAAGCCATGACACTACCTCCACCATGCTTCACAGATGAGCTTGCATGTTTTGGATCATGAGCAGATCCTTTCTTTCTCCACACTTTAGACTTTCCATCCCTTTGGTAGAGGTTCATCTTGGGTCCAGAACATTTGTGGCACTTCTCAGTATTTCTTTGCGAATTCCAATCTGGCTTTCCGATTCTTACTGCTGATGAGTGGTCTGCATCTTGTGATACGGCGTCTACATTTCTGCACTTCTTCACATGGTGGATTGTGATACCTTCACCGCTTTTATTAACGTTAATATTTAATGCTGTTCACGTTATGCCAGACCACTGTAGACAATTTCTCTGGGAATTTCTCATGCATACAGTTTAGCGATTTTTATGCTCAGACATTTCAGTTTGATAACGAGTGTCGTGGAAATTACACAACACTCGCAGACCCATCCTCTGAAGGTAAAAAGGTTTATTACAGAAAGATGGTTAATACAGGATAGAATTAAGCAGTATAAAATAATGAGAGCGCTCTTAACCGCTTGTTCTGAACCACTACTATATATGTGAAACACAGAGCATGACACACTTCTGTGTACGGATACGAAGCGGTTTGAGGCAGTTCAAACAGGCTTTGTTTTAGGATCTTGGACAGAAGAACATGTTTGTGTCTCTGCATGCGGATAAACATTCTGTACTGATCTCAGTGACATGACATGGCCTTCTTAGGCGTTATCCTCAGATGAGATCTGAACAAAACTATTACAAAGTAAAAATGAATCATTTCCCTCACACGAGCTGATAAGTTTAATTAATAAAAAGTAAAAAACAACACTTGTACGTGCAAATCCGTAGACGTCAGGATGGAAAAGCGCCGATCTAGAGCGATTTTGGCAGTGTAGGCGAGTTTAGGATCGTTCCCAGAAGACCGAGTGATTCTTCTTCAGTCATACAGAGGAGGCGAACGAGGACACACTCGAGAGAGTAAGATGGATCATCAGATGAAGTGTGTAGAGTCTTTGTCTACGTCCAAAGAAAAATATCTGATCAGTTGGGATCTCAACGTGGAACATACAAATACGGCTTTATATGTGCTATTAGAACTCACTCACACACTCTCTCTCTCTCTCTCTCTCTCTCTCTCTCACACACACACACACACAGGTCTGCTCAGGTCAGAAAAGTGGACACAGCTGAGCTTCCCCCTGGTTTGTTGTCTAACTGACTGATGCGTTTAATTAAATAAACGAGGTTAAAAACTTGTGCTGTAAAAATATTTTCTTTGGGGTCTAATATTTTATGCTGCTCTTTTTTTATTAGCTATTGAATCATTCTCTAAGCAGAATGTACCTCAGACTCATCCATAAATGAAAAAAAAAATCTTTTCACTTTTATGTTACAGTAAATGGCTGACGTGCAATTTCTTTCATTCTTTTCCAGACTGTTAGATGACTTTAAAAAAAAAAAAAAAAAATCATATATATATATATATATATATATATATATATATATATATATATATATATATATATATTTTTTTTTTTAACCTTACAGCAGGTGCTATGAGTTACAATCAAATTTTGCATTAGCCCCCCTATAGAAAAAAAAATCTTTATTTATATAGCACTTTATAGAGTACATAGATGATGAAAAATGATAAAGAATAAACCAATCTACAACCAATAACAATAAGTATAAGCATACAATAACTTGAAATATCCATCCATCCATCTTCTATAGAACTTATCCAAATGGATCATGGTGAACCTGGAGCCTATTTCAGGAGGCATGGGGAACAAGGTGGGGTACACCCTGGATGGGGTGCCAATCCATCGCAGGGCACAATCACATACACACTCACACACCCATTCATACACTACAGACACTTTGGACATGCCAATCAGATTACCATGCATGTCTTTGGACTGGGGGAGGAAACCGGATTACCCGGAGGAAACCCCCTCAGCACGGGGAGAACATGCAAACTCCACACACACAGGGCAGCAGCGGGAATCAAACCCCCAACACCTGGAGGTATGAGGCGAACGCAATAACCACTAAGCAAATTAAGTAGTTATATAAATTAAGTAATTATATAATATATATAAATTTTCCACCAACTGAGCTGTGATTGTTTTTAAGAATTAATAGTAAACCCTCCTGAGCTGAACCAAGTGCTCACGATTGTACGGGTTATACCGTTTCAGAACATCAGTAATATATACCAGAGCGAACCCTTTAGTCCAACTATTACTCAATTATTACGACTATCTACTTACATGAAGGCCTTTTGTTTTCCATGTGGTTCCTAGTGGTTTAACAGGTGATGCTGGATACATTTGATGGTCCTAATGGTATCTGGTGGTCTCTAATGGTGACTCCAATATAGTTCAAAGTTGATACTGAATGGATATAATGGATTTATGTGACTTTTGTGTCTGTAATCCTAAATGTAGCTGCCTACCTAGGTATAACTGGCTGATATTTTACATCATTATGGTACACTGTATGGTCAAAAGTATGTGGACACCTCTCCATCACACCCATATGTTCTTGTTGGACATCCCGCTCCAGATTTATTCCCCCTTTTCCTGTTATAATGCGCTCCAATCTTCTGGGAAGGCTTTCCACTAGATTTTGGGGTGTGGCTGTGGGGATTTGTGTTCATTCAGCTACACGAGCGTTAGCGAAGTAGAGGTCAGGTGCTGGTCAGGTGCTGATGTTGGGATGGTGATGAGGCTCCAGTTCCAGTTCATCCCAAAGGTGTTCAGTGAGGTTGAGGACAGGACTCTTGTGTTTTTCCACCTTCTTGCAACCATGTCTTCATGGAGCTCGCTGTGTGCTTCCATGCTGGAACAGGAGCAGGATTGCGCCTCTTAGTTCATGGTCATCTCCTTTAGTTTGTGGCAACAGTTTGGGGAAGAGCCATATATCGTTTGGATGGTCAGGTGTCCACATACTTTTGACAATACTGTGTACAAGAGAAACCATTAAATCCATCATAACATGTAATGGAAACCATTAGGCTAATACCTATAAGAGGTAAAATACTATTTCTACTGTTCTTTTCTCCAACAGTGGTTACTATACTCTGTCCTAGGTTTGTGTTTTTACAGTAGATGTGCTTCTTCAGGATTTCACACGGACATTTCAATTATTTTCACACTTGTACACAAAAACCTTCCAGTACATCATGCCGATTTACTGCATGACCTCTCTATTTTCTTCACCAGTGTTGAGAAAAAAAAAACCCCCGTGAGTCCTGATTTGATTCAGTTTTGGATGGAATGTAGTGTTAGTGTTAGCAAGCTAGATATTTATTTATATAATTATTAAATAAATAAATTTTTAAGCCTCCGTTTACACTAAACGATTGACTGTGACAAACTAAACATGCACACTGTAATCATACCGACATTATTAGCACTGAGTATTAGCGAGCACTGACTAAATAGCCAGCTTGGCTTGGTACATTAGAATAATTACAAATAATAATAAAATGCCGATTCATTGACGAACACGTAGCTGTGATATCTGATGATGAGGATGAGGATGAATATGCAGCCTGAAGTATTGTTAGCTTTGGAGAAAGAAAGTCATACACCGTTAGCAACTCTACAGCATTTATACGCAGCTGGATGAGCCACAGTGAGCAACAGTTACTTTACACTGTTTGTTTGTTTTTGAAATCTATCATTTTCTATCCAAGTTTCGCAAATTCACAGGGTAAAAAGTTTCTCGCTAGTAAGCTATGCGTAGCAAGATATGCTAATAGATCTAACTACGCGCTTATCGTGAAGAATTCAATGTAAAACTGTTACATACGTATAAAAACGTCTCATATACAGTATATCGGAGCTTTTCTGCGGTTTAGTCTTGCTAAAACGTTTGTGCTTTAAGCTAGAACTACATTAAGATTTAAACCCAGTCTGGAGGTACTCTACACTACTGTTAGTGTGAAGCTAATAAACCACCTCAAAACTGTCTCACTGGAAATCCAGTTTTAAAATAAATCTTGTAGTTGTATTGTTGTAAAATTGAATAAGACTGGCTAGGGAGAGAACATTGCTAAGCAGGGAACAATACCGAGGGGTTAGCATCTGTCACGCTCGGCTAATTGTTAAACGACACGCAGGACTGTTTTCCACATAAACAGGTGAGTTGCTAAGGAGCGGAGCTGCCAGATGATGGTGTGTGGCGTTTCTGCTCTCGTGGAGCTCCAAAAAACCGAGATCAGAGCACCGATCTTTTCAGCGTCGCTCCCCCGAAGACTCTTAAAGAGCCATTAGTGAACATCTGGTTAAGATTAGTGAAGTTATTGCCATCAGCAAGAGTGTGTTAGCGTACTCGGTTTGTTTTCTTCCTTCCTTTCTTTCTTTCTTTCATTCTTGGTTTAAAATAGCTCGTTTGTGTTGATCTAGATCAAGGCAAGTAAATTATAATTATTGGCGGTCTACTAAGAAAACGTAACTGGCTTCACAGTATGACAAAGTGCAGTAATATAATACGCTATTAATGAAAAGTGACAATCAGAGCATATACAGTAAGCTACAGTGCGGATTGTGCTAATGTGTTGTGTGTTTAAGTAAAAAGAGGTCACGGTTTCAGACAGATGTGTAAAATACAAGCCAAGTAAGACAATATTGTACCTATAATAGATAAAAATGCATGAATCTCTCTCTCTCTCTCTCTCTCTCTCTCACTCACTCTTCATCTCTTCTATTAAAGGAAGCAATACAGCCTGAATGATTTGCATATTAATCTTCATCTTTATCACGTGTCGTCCAAAATGTATTTTCTAATGAGCAATTTAGTTGACATTTTTGGTTTAAATCCATTTCATTAACCGTTTTCTGCTTTACCCACAATGCTGTTCGACTGCCTGCTGATAGCAGTGCCAGTAAAATTAATGCTGCATTCGACTGAAATCACAAGGCTGGAGTCTTACATACCAAACAAACATGGACGCCTCGACGGAAGACTGTGTTTCCATATACGTAATATATTTTCTTTTTTTCAAAACAGTGAGCCGTAGCTTTTTCAATAGGTTTAACCTGAACCAGTGGCGTCTAGGTTGATTAATCTCAAGTGAAAACTACTATAAAGTCATTCAACGTAGTAAAGTGATGTTTTATTTCCTGTTGCCGGTGTGAGCGGCCATGTTGATGTACTTTCTCTTCTGGTTAAAATCATTCTCTTCGTGCTGATTCGTACGGTTTGTGAATGTACCGATTCTGTACCGGCTTTGTGACCGATCTGTCTCGCCGTAAGATACGTGCACAGAACGTACGTAAGGACCCTTTTATTATACAATGAGCTAAGCCTCTCTGAACATGTTATCACTTAAATGACCTAAAAACGTTTATATATATATATATATATATGTATGTATACTCTATAGCTCTTTTAACAGTGGATGTTGTCCCGAAGCAGCTTTACAGAAACATATCAATTCAGGATATAGATTTTAAACGTACGAATTGATCCCTAATGAGCGAGGCGGCGAGGAAAAACTACCTGTCTTTTACTCTGGTGTAAAAGACAACAACGTCACGTCGTGTTGTTGAACTCAGGGTTGAGTAGGAATTCCAAGCTGGGGGGGGGCGTTTTCTTTTTTTCCCCTAGTCAGAGGTGGGAAATTCCCACCACTTTTTTTCCCCTAGTCAGAGGTGGGAAATTCCCACCTCTTTTTTCCGCTAGTCAGAGGTGGGAAAATTTTTAAAAACCCTCACATCACATGGCAACTTTCAAACTAGCAAAACAGCGACAACACGGAGGCACGCCACACGGTATCGCAACGTCAAGCAACGTTTAATTGGAGCTTTTATCACTTCTGTGTGAATTACACATGACACAGTGAAGCGACAAATCCAAACAAGTGCCTCGATCGATTCCTCAGACCGATCCTACAGCACGGGAGATCCGACGTTTTTTGGTGGGGTTTTTTCAGCTCCTCGCTCGCAACTTTAGTCCCAAACTTCATTTAGTTCCAAAAATAGAATGTTTTACAATGATTTTATTTTATCCTGTCATACACGACCTCAAATTAAACGTGTACGAGGAAAACCAAAGCTGGGAAGGAAGTAGCAGGGATCTCTGGTGCCCCTGGTGGGTGTATGTCCTTAGTACAGTTAGCTTACTTACGTAAAAAATACAGACTCCGATGGTGTGATCAGTCTTGAGTAGAGAAGTCGTTCGTCTGTAAAGTTTTACTTCCTCACTATGGCGTCTTTTTCAGCTTCTATTACTTTCCTGTTATGTTTGCAGCCTGATGCTGTCGTAGTTTTTTTATTTTTTTTTTATTTTTTTTATTAGCATCCTGTTTGGGTGCATTTTTAGCCAAGTGACCCGTTTATTTATTTATTTTTACCAGGATGCGGTTCCAAAATAAAAACTGACTCAAGGGATTCATAAACGAGTCACAGCAAATAAATAGGCTTCCACGCCGACCCAGACAAGGCGTCGGTTGTGTTTAATTATTTGGGACTTGTTTGTATCCAAAGTGAAGCGTAAAACACCGAGCTGAGACACTGAAGATGATTTTTTTCCTCACTGTTGTTTGGCACGTTGTCAGTGACGCTCTGGCAGTTCACTAGAACAGAAAAAAAAACGTTTTTTATCTACAAACAAGCAGCGATAATAATCGAATGTACTGTATAACTAAACACATTTTCCAGGTCCTCTCTAAGTCAGATTTAGATTGTGTAAATCTGACGTTATTTTTTCTGTCGCGCAGTCTTCCTTCATCACCGCTCGTATTTTTACATCTCACCGTACTATTTAACCGTCTGGAATAACACCGTTTCATGCATCACTGCTTTTTAAAAGGCCTACTTTCACCGGACTTCCCCGTCTTGGTTTGTGGTGTGGGATGACTGTTTATTTTCCTTCCCTGCCCTGGTGGTTCCTGGTGGTTCCTGGTGGTTGGTCCTTTTGCTTTAGGTGTCATGCAAGACTTAAGAATGTAAGAGTGTAAGCTAAAATATTTAGCGTGTGGTCTAAACCATGGCTTTGACTCGATCACGCTTTTAAAAAAATCACATTCATGAAAGTTATATCGCGTCAGTGGGAAGTTGTTCGCGACAGGTTACCCAGCACAGTCATTGTGGTATTGTTTTATAGGCATTAAACTATTTTATTCCAGATGCTATAGGATTGCAAGGGGCGTGGCTATTACAAACATGCAAAATTGACCACGCCCCCCCCAAGGTGTTGATTAATTTTCTATAACAGCAGCACTGACAGTAGCGCGGCTTTATATTAATGCGCTCGTTCCAATAACCGTATAATGTTGATATGGTGACGTTTTCCCTAAGGAGAAATTTATGACATTTGTGGAAGGAGTCTCCAGTGTCAGCACTTCATTTCAACTTTTCTGGCATCTTCATCTTCAGGACTGTTTACACTTTTTGTGGTTTCTCAGGAACATGATAAGCTCGTTGTTGTTGTGTTGTTTTTTTTTTGTCTTATTTATTTCAAGAGAGAGAAAAAACGAAAGGCTGGTGAGGGAACGACTGGAGTTATGCTAAGTTTTAAAAGATCTTGTTATTATCATTTGAGAAACAGCCAAAGTAAGACATTTGGTAAGTCTACATGATGGTAGGAAACTCGGAGAGTGCGTGATTTGATAACCTTTGATGAGTTTTTGTGTCTTTATTAAAGCTTCAGCTAGGGAGTTACAGACACTTCCCACTTAAATTTTTGTGCCTGTTCTTGGGTTTTATAATATTTATATAACCAGTTTTGTTTTGTTTTTCGTTTTTTTTCTTCTTCTCAATGACAAATTTGGGAAAGGGAAGGGAGGAGAGAAGAGAAAAGGTAAATGAATCACATGAAAATGAATCACATGTAAATGAAACACATGTAAATGAATCATATGAAAATGAATAAATAAATTAAATTAAAAGCTTCAGCTAGTTCAGACAGCATCATTACCAGTAAAGAAACAGATCATATCTGCCCAACTGCATCATTTTACCTTTCTCTCAAGTTGGAAATACAGACATTACTACTAGTGCATGAAGGTTTAAAGGAATTAGTCATTGGATAAACCATGAACGTCAAGCTGGAGACTGATTCCAGCGAACGATGTCATGAGAGTTTGAGATGTTGAGATTTTTCTGGAAGTTTTAAATAAAATAAATTGCTCTAATGATTCATTTTTTTCAAGTACGTTTCTCTAATAACGAATAATATGATTTTCCTTCATTTTTTTTTTCCAGAAAGCTTGGATATACTACATAATAAATATCTCTTGTGATGTTTTTCATAAAAGCATTTGTTAGTATTTTCTCCAAAGCCCTTCTAGCAGTTGCAGAAATTCCCAAGTGGGTTTTTTAAATTTTTTTTTTATAAATCTGACATGGCCAAATGTTTAATGTTAGCCCTGAAGGTGTTCAAAACAATGCGTATTCATGTTGAAGTAAAAGGCCCGCTTGTCTCTCGGATGGAAGGAACTCGTTTGTTGTCTGAATTGTGCAATTGTGGATTTCCACACTCCTCAGGAAGCTATGCGAGAGGATTCACATTTTCCATTCTGCATGTCCAGGACATTTACAGTTGGCGTCAGGGTATCAGTTGGTCGGAGAGGAGGCACTTTGAAGTGTTTGTGGTATCGGCACATCTGCAGGCAAGATGTGCGCCTCGTGCGGAGGAAAAAAGAAAAAACGGGGGGCCTCCGAGGCCTTCTCCCACCACATCATGTGACAATGAACAACATTCCTTCTCTCTTTGTCGACCAGAAAAAAAAAACTTTTTCTGTTGTGAAACTCTTCCCATCTTTGACATAAATCTGTGCGCAACGGCGGCGTCAGTGCCGCAGAATTCTTTCCCCGTCTTCTGAATAATGATGTACTTGGCCGAAATGCGTATATAGCCCCGGGGATCCTTCGATGCTTAGCAGCACCGTTGTTGATTATTTTCAGAAGGATCTGGCCCAGGTTCTGGTGGGAAGCTTTCTGCTAAGTCGCTCGACACTCTCCAGTCTCACCGGTGTTAACACAAGAGCCGATTGAACATATTCCTGTGAAGTTATTCCTGTCCTATATATATATTTTATATATATATATATATATATATATAAACCCTTTGATGAAGTCAAAGCTCCGAATCCCAGGTTCGGGTTCTTTCATAAGCGTTGCTGCCGACCTCGGCCGTGCATCGTAAAAAGCCATATACCTAAAGCATAAACTGGAGGTCAGAGGACAAAAACAGGCAGAGATGTGAAACGACCCGAGTTAACGGCATGCAATAACAGAATAACATTCCTCTGAACACTAAAATAAGTTAGCTTTAACCTGTTTCTAACCCTGTTTTTAACCCCTTTGAGAGCCTAGAATTATTGGCCTGACCAGAGACGTTCATGGACGTCCATTACTGCGCCAGTTGGTCTGATGGTTAATTCAAGTCATTCCAGAAAGATTGTATTTACGAGTTGAACGCCACCACAAAGTCGTATCGGGAAACTCGGGATTTTCTTTACGTTTCCGAGTTGGGGGCGTGTCCTTGAAATCGAACGTTTACTCGTCTCAGGAGCTGATTTCAGTTATCATGTGTTTTTTATATGCAGCGTGTTATTGTCAGGCTTTTTTTTTCATTATTTACAATAAAACAAGCTAAATGCCTCCACAGAATACGAGGCATTGTATAATTATGATATAATTGTGCATGGTGGCTTAGTGGTTAACACGTTTGCCTCACACCTCCAGGGTTGGGGGTTTGATTCCCACCGTGGCCCTGTGTGTGTGGAGTTTGCATGTTCTCCCCGTGCTGCGGGGGTTTCCTTCGGGTACTCCGGTTTCCTCCCCAGGTCCAAAGACATGCATGGTAGGCTGATTGGCATGTCCAAAGTATCCGTGGTGTATGAATGGGTGTGTGAATGTGTATGTGATTGTGCCCTGCGATGGATTGGCACCCTGTCCAGGGTGTACCCCGCCTTGTTCCCCATGCTCCCTGGGATAGGCTCCAGGTTCTCCACGACCCTGAAAAGGATAAGCGGTAGAAGATGGATGGATGAATGTTCTTCATTTTCTAGAATTAGAGTAAAAAAAAAAACCTTGCTGTGTTACGGGAAGGTACACCGCCATCTCGAGGTGTACACAGTGACTCGAACACACCTGACATCATGACGACGGGAAGTGGTGGCTCAGTGGTTAAAGGCTCTGGGTTACTAATCAGAAGGTCTGGAGTTCAAGCCCAAGCACTGTCAAGCTGCCACTGTAATTACGACTTCCCAACTTATAAATACGAACATCCCAGGAGGACTTGAATGCAGAGTGACTTAAATGGGACATTCCCATTTAAGCAAATAATGGAATAAAATCCAAAATTACAGAGCTAAATTTTCATTATAGATGATGTAGGGCTGCAAAAACACTAAATGTTTTAGACCATCATAAGTACATTAAAAAAACCCAAACAACCCAAGGCTTCATCATACGACCCTTTAGCTTGATTGATGGCAAGATCTCCATAATTAGTCAACGGGACACAATTAACCAATAATAAAATAATAATAAAATAATAATAATAATAATAATAATAATAATAATAATAATAATAATAATAATAATCTTCCTACTACAAATCCATATCAGTCAAATCCACATCAATCATACAGAATCAAAATGTGCTTATAGAGCATGTTTAATACCATATCAGAATGCATAGATATACCGCATATCCATGTAAGTAGTTTTTGATTACCTTAGACTTGGCCATTAATATATATATATTATATATATATCTTGATTTATGTTTTTATTTTTTGTAATCAAAGGGTTAAAGGCAAAAATGTTCAGTTGAGCTGAAATGAACTGCACAGTATTTCCCCCTTACTGCAGATTTCACTGATCAGCCAAAACATGCTTGGTTTAGATTTAGTTTAGCACTGAAGCTGCAAGGATAATGTTGCTAACGATTAAGGGAAGCTTATAGCTAGCAGTTTAGCTAGTTGTAAACAGCATAAGACTCGACACTAACGCTGTACCGAGTTGTCCAGCCTTTGAGGTTTTAGCACTGGCTGACATTTTCAACACATGACTAATCTTTCACAGATAGAGAAACTATTTGCTTATTAACTCACTAGCAAAGCGATGAATGATGAATGTGGTAGCTACGCTAGCTAGTTAAGTTATCTCAGGTACCTCAGAGTGATTTTTATATATCTATATATATATATATATTATAACCTGTGCTCAATCACATTTGTGAAAGACTTCACTGTATAGATTAGATTTATTTATATTGTTGATACAGTAAGTAGTGTATGAACAAGCGCTAGCTGTGCACAATGCTCCTGTCACTACCGCTAGCAGAGTTTTGTGTGGTGTCAGAACACCTAAAATTTCATTCGTGAAGCCGAGTGAGACATGACGTGCCGAGGGATTTGTTGTCAGTGATGTTAAAGCACTCTATTCTGTTATGTTTAATGAAAGTTAATGCTGAAGTGATGCTATCGAGCCAAACAGTGTCATTTTCCGATGAGTCATGCTAATCTGGATGCTATAAGCGCTCCTTACTCGTTAGCTACCTAAGCCTCATACAAGACAGCCAACCTCAGATTTTAAACATGTTTTGACTGATTGAATATATGTAAATACAATAGCTGTATCCTACATGTGCAGGATGTTTAAAATGTTTTATTGATCATGATCCAAATGTTATTGTTGGTTCGGCAGTTCAATAAGAAATGTCAGAACTTTAAACATTTAATCATTCATACTGATGCATCTGAATATAAAGTGTCCCATTCTATAAAAACGTTGTTCTTTGAATCTTTTATTCATTAGTTTTCTGATGTTCTTGTACTACAGAAATAAACAATAAATTAGCAAAGAATGTTATTTAGTTCATCCACTGGGAGAACTGAAGAGGTGGATTTATTTATGATAGTGTGATTAAACTGCTGAATTACTGTCCTAAATATAAAGTTGCGCACAGCTGGCCACTTTTAAGTTTAAGTTTAAGGTCTCAAAGGGTTTAAACACTAAATCGCTGATGTCCTCATGTAAATTATGTCCAATTATGGCGTCCATTTTGAATCAGTGAAGCAGTAAATTTACCAAAAATAGCACTGCCTATTTTACTCAATCTGTCCATTGTAAATTCAAGCGGTTTCTGTACCAGTAATGTGTATAAGAGTTGGCACTGTGCAGATCCCGCAGTCTGGGGCTTTACGAGAGTCGCACAAAAGCATCCCAAACTCAGTGACAAGCACAACCACGAGACCAGCGACTTTATCAATAGTTTCGTCTGCAGTAACCATAACAGCAACACCACAGCCACAGTTTTCACATTTCACTAATAACAAACGCTCCTGCCAAGATATTCTGTCCCTTTCCCCTCAAACAGACGTCGGGTGAACCATTTGTAACTGTTATTAAAGTCATATTTTACAGCTCTCTCCATAAATCACCCCGAATTAGCCGGATTACTGCGGTGCTTATTCGTTACGGCCGCTCTGCCTGTTCGTGTGCTCCAGCATGTCAAGGGACGAGGGGACTTGTTCCGCTATGGACAAAGCAGTCCGCTGTGAGGAAAAGAGTGTAAACAGGAACTCGATCTGTTGGCATCGGTGGCTCTGCGGATGATTTCCAAACAATTTCGGAGCGTTGGCGCTGACGGTGATGGATCCAAAAGCGATGGCATGGATTGAGCATGAGCTCAGCGTCACATGTCCCCAGACCTCCTCCACATCCATGATGGCAAGGTTTCAAGGGCGCAGACCCAGCCCGATGAGTCACTCAGAGAAATGAAAACATTTAATTATGGGAGTAAACGGGTTTTCGGGGAAGACGATGACTAACATGTGTGAGACATTCTGGATCTGGTAAAGGTCAGTGGGTTGAATCCATGCAGAGAGTTCGCTCTGCCAGCTGTGATAGCCTGCCGTTCAGGCTCTATATGCACAGATGTGTAGAATAATACCAGATTTTCAGACTTTGGTGCTTCGGTGTACTGGCTTTCCAAGAGAAAGTGCACTAAATGGCATAGTCGAGAACGAGAACGATGCACCAGCAGAAGGTCCCTCCATCCCCAACCCTCATTTTTTCCTCAATTTGTTGGTGGGAGTGTCCTGGTCTGGGGCTGCATGAGTGCTGCCGGCACTGGGGAGCTACAGTTCATTGAGGGAACCATGAATTCCAACATGTACTGTGACATACTGAAGCAGAGCATGATCCCCTCCCTTCGGAGACTGGGCCGCAGGGCAGTATTCCAGCATGATACCGACCACTGCCTTGCTAAAGAAGCTGAGGGTGAAGGTGATGGACTGGCCAAGCATGTCTCCAGACCTAAACCCTATTGAGCATCTGTGGGGCATCTTCAAATGGAAGGTGGAGGAACACAAGGTCTCTAACATCCACCAGCTCCGTGATGTCATCATGGAGGAGTGGAAGAGGACTCCAGCAGCAACCTGTGAAGCTCTGTTGAACTCCATGCCCAAGAGGGTTAAGGCAGTGCTGGAAAATAATGGTGGCCACACAAAATATTGACACTTTAGGCCTAATTTGGACATTTTCACTTAGGGGTGTACTCACTTTTGTTGCCAGCGGTTTCGACATTAATGGCTGTGTGTTGAGTTATTTTGAGGTGACAGCAAATTTACACTGTTACACAAGCTGTACACTCACTACTTTACATTGTAGCAAAGTGTCATTTCTTCAGTGTTGTCACATCAAAAGATATAATCAAAGATTTACAAAAATGTGAGGGGTGTACTCTCTTTTGTGAGATACTGTATATATATATATATATATATATATATATATATATATATATATATATATATATATATATATATATATATATAGTGTGGTATGACATGTAATAATCTTCAAAGAACTCATCAGTGTTCATCTGGTCTGCAATAAACGCATCAGAATTAATGCTGATTCCTCACGGGAAACATGGAACCCATCAAGCCGCCTTCAGACAGACCGAGTGTCCTGACTGTAGCTCCAAATGCCCCGCTCTGAATGTGAAACAGCTTCTGAGATTGTTTTCAGTTCCACCTCTTTTTAAAAATCGCCTCACTGCATTTTGTCTGGATAATTTTCTGGAAACAGGCGAACTGTGTTCCCGTATATTAAATCTGACAAACCTGAAGGAGCGCCTATGCCAGAAATAGAGTCTGTGCATACAGCAACAATGGAGGCCCTCTTCTATCTCTGCTCCCATCTGAAAACAATTTCTCCTCAGCAGCGTGGGTTCATGATTGGTTCCTGGAAGAGGAGACGCTTATGAGCCACTTCCTGAGAGATGCGCCTTTATATATATATTTTTTGAGACAGAGAGATGTTTTTATAGGATTTTGAAAGAAATTGTCGAAAAACTCAAAGTGAGCGAGTCATATGGGGGAAAAAAACAAGGGTTCAAAAAGCATAGGTGTTGATTCATTTTCAAAAAAAAAAAAGGCAGCTCTGACAGCAATGCATCTGTGAATCACAGGTTTATATTAATGCGCTTTGAGTAATACGTTATTGTTTCGTTATACAGTATTTATGAAAGGAGTCTCCAGTGTCAGCGCTGTGTAACAGTCAGAGGTAAACCTGTAATTTTCCAACATCTTCAAGATGTTCGTCAAGCATTTTACATCATCTTACAGTTGATTATTTTCCTATAGCAGCCCGTCCTGAATGTTTATTCCTTTTATACCATGTGAATTGTAATTCTTACAATTAATTTTTTTTTTTAAATCCAGTAAAACTTTTGATTAGTTTATAGTTACTTGTAATTTTGTGGGGAAAGTCCAAGAAACAAGTTAGCTCCTGTTCTCACTTACGTTATAGCAGCTATAAACCGTCGTTATTTCACCGGCCTGTCTTTATTCTCTTTCTTAAAGTTAATGAGACAAAAAAAACCCCCAAACAAACCACAGCTTGTCGTGTTACCGAGAAACCGCGAAGAAGCGTAAACTCCTCTGTCTCGAAAATGTCGGAAAACTTAAAGCTACAGCTTTACGTCGGACTGTTACAAGCTCCGACTCTGGAGACTCCTTCCATAAATGCTAAATACACGCTAAATAACAACAGTTTCCAAATCTACTTATTACACTTAGCTAGATTATATGTAGCGTACAGAATGCTGTACTGTATTAGTCCCTGTCTAAGTTGTTACTATACAAATTCTATCATATTACAACAAGAGCATTAATATAAACCTAATGAAACACATGAGAGCGCTTGTTTATTTTTAAAGTTTAATACTGCGGAGGGCAAACATGAAAGCTACTTTTCAACATGAATCTCAACACAACTTTGTTGATTTCAAGTTTAAGTTGATTTAATATTGATTTAATATCATATCATAATTTCATCTAAAATATACAACGGAGAACAATATATTTAATGTATAACAAAGAGGGGAAAAATATCGACTAGTGAAATCGTAGCATGCAGTGTTTATAGAGTATTAGTAGTTTCTTTTCCCTTCCCTCCAGCCCTACAGGTGGCGCTGTGACACTCTCCTCTCAGTGCAGCCCCGACTTTTACAAACGCAGAAAGAAACTCCGGCGGTTGAGAACGGATCTCAAAACCAGTCCTTTTTTCCTAGATAGTGCACTTTACTGCTTACAAAACAATGGCGCCGTGTGCCCTACGGAGTGAACTAATACACACACTAGTCATGTGTTTGGAACGCAGACCGGTGCCTCAATATTCTGACATCGGCTACAGCTTAATCCTGTTATATGTTCACTAATATAATAAAGAAAACTGAATATAAAGAGGGAATAAAATGCAGTCGGATGACGCGCAGTATCTAAAACGGTAATCTTATCTTTTATTAATGTAAATGAAACAGAAGTAGATGTAGAAACTAGCAGAGGAGAGCTGCTGAACTGCAGTTAGGGTGTGTTTCAGCTCCATCGCACCTATATATATATATATATATATATATATATATATATATATATATATATATATATATATACACTTCTATATACAGTATATATATATATATATATATATATATATATATATATATATATATACATATATATATATATATATGTATATATATATATGTATGTAAACACACACACACAAAACATTTATATCTACAGTATTTGTAAAAAAAAAATATTCTGGCTCAATTTAATTCTTTTATTGTATATATTTCTGTAACATGAATTAAATTTACTGCACATATTATTTTTATTTTTATTTTTTTTACACATTATTTATATTACTTGATACTTGATCCATGTATTTTATTTTAAATGTAGTACTGTTTAATGGATTTGTTCTTAACCCTTTCATGCATAACATGCATAGTTTACATATGCCTTTAACCTCTACAATGTTCATAATTAGATATATATATATATATATATATATATATATATATATATATATATATATATATATATATTTATATACATATGAGGTATCATAAAATTTGTATGTTGCTTTTTATTTATTCCTGCCCTGAAGAAGCTATTTCACATAACAGATGTTTACATATCGTCCACAACACACAATAATAACTGAATTTACACATACAAACCAGTGCAAAAGTTTACACACGCTTGATTATTAATCCTGTGTGTCGTTACCTGGATGATCCACGGCATGATGTGTTTATGTTTTGTGAGAGGTGTTCATGAGTCCCTTATTCGTCCTGAGCAGTTAAACTACCCACTGTTCTTCAGAAAAATCCTCCAGGTCCCCTTTCCTATAGCGTCTATATGATGTTCAGATGCATCTTTTCACAATGAGGACGACTGAGGGACTCGTACACGACTATTACACAAGGTGCAAATGCTCACTGATGCTCAAGAAGGCGACACGATACGTTAAGAGTTTGGGGGGGTGGGGTGGGGTAAACTTTTGAGCAGGATGATCGGTGTAAATTGTTATTATTTTGTTTAAAGATCTAATGGTTTTCATTTAGTACTGCCCTTCAGTAGCTACAGAAGATATTTCCCAGAAGACAAAATAATAAAAAATTTAAATTTACACACTAGAGCGGGATAATGATTCAGTGAAGGTCTCAAGTGATTCAGAGGAGATTTAAAGCTTATAGTGTGGAGACTGTGCATGAAAGGGTTAAAATAATATATTGGTTAATTATGTTTTTCTATTGATTGATTGATTGATTGATTAATTTTTTTGTAGGAAGGTGAAGCCAGGGAATATCGATGTTCACCCCACTGAGAAGGCTCTGGTGGTCCACTACGAGGTGGAGGCCTGCGTCCTGGGAGAAAATGGAGACTCGGTACTCGAGGAGCGCAAAGAGTGTCAGAAGATGTAGGTGTTTCAGTTTCACTTCATCAGGTGTCTTCGGGTGAAACGGAGAAAAATCAGTAATACCTCACACTCAATCTTGACTCATGCGCTCGCACTCAGAACAGGTTATTACAGGCACATTTTGAATTTTATGAACCTGTTCATGCACATATGATGTGTTGAGGTGATGCGGTTTACACAGCGCTAAACTGGTAGCTCGAATCTTCCCCTAGCTACATTAGCTTTTAGTCTCAGCAGAGCTGGTGTACAGGAGACATTCGTTTTTAACCTGAATTTTTTACTACTTGAATTTTCGACCCTTGAATTCTTTCTTCGCTTTCTGAAATTTTAACATGAATTTTTTTATGCTCATTTTGTATTTATTTTCTAATCCTTCCTAACCCTATTTTTTTTAAACTGAATTTGTGAACCGGAATTTTTTTTTCCACTTGAACTTTTAACCTTGAATCTTAAGCTTTCTGATTTTTTTTTCTAAATAATCTGGATTCTTTACTACTTTACTACCTGAACCTGTTTATTTTTTTATTACCCGAGTTTTTCAACCAGAATTTTAAACTTTCTGAGATATTAAGCTGAATTTTATACAGAGATGTTTGAACCTTCATTTTGGTGACTACATGAACTTTTCACTTTTTTATTTGAAACTTTCTGATTAAAATCTGAAATCTTGACAAAATTAATTTGTCACCCTAAAGATTTTAAATTCTTTACCTGAATTATCTACTATCTGAAATTTCAAGCTAAATGCTTGAAAGTGCTTCTTCATTTTTTTAATCTAATATTTTTCTTTAATGAATTTTTAATCTAGGTTTTAAATCTGTTTTTATATATATATATATATATATATATATATATATATATATATATATAATTTTTCCAGAATTTTTTACTATCAGAATTTTTGTACCTAAATGGTATACTTTCTAAATGAAATAATTTTTGC
Source organism: Ictalurus furcatus (assembly GCF_023375685.1). Lineage (NCBI taxonomy): Eukaryota > Metazoa > Chordata > Actinopteri > Siluriformes > Ictaluridae > Ictalurus > Ictalurus furcatus. The sequence continues at coordinate 21,724,576 of NC_071271.1, forward strand.
TCTTTGTGTTCTCTCGTGTGTTCTCAGCATACGACTGAAGAGTCTCAACACCAGCACAGACATCTCCTCTCTCGCCAGGAAGGTGGTGGACGAATGCAAACTCATCCATCCGTCCAAAGTGGCCGAGGTTGAACATCTGCTCTTCTACCTGCAGAACCGCAAGAAGGCCAGCAGTAAAGGTGTTCCCGCATGAAAGCAGAGAATCCGTAACTCCTAACACACTGTAGTGTTTAATATTAGTCGCTTTTCTCATTATTTTAAAGTCAGGTTTATCAGGCTGCGTGTCAGAGACGCTGAATTTATTCATTTCAAGTTCTCGGTTTCAGCGTGGTTCTTTAGGCAGGTGGGAACACAGCAGTCGCACTCGGGTCTGAGCGAGTTTCTATCCGCTTTCAAGTGAGGAAAAGTTTAGACTCTGAATCGACTCGGTTGCAGGACCTGAATCGTACATGCCACGTGATTTTGGTTGCAGCTTTTTCTCTTTTTTTCCCCACACGTGCTGCTAAACTGAGCCGAGATGAATTTCTTACTTTCTAAATTTTTGACCCAGAATATTATTTATTGATTTATTGACTTTTTTTTATCTGAATTTGGTATTTAAAAAAAAATTTTTTTACTTTCTGATTTTTTTTACCATGTACATTTTTTTCCCTGAATGTTTAAAGATTTCTTCATTTTCCAACCTGAATTTGTGACCCTGAATTCTATTGAATTTGAAACATTTGAATATTTGATCTTGAATTTTAATGAAAAGTTCAAGAAAAATTTAATTGTGGCTCTGTATCATTTTATATCGCTTTGTCTGTTAATTAAACTTAAGAAAAAAATTCTCACTGACAGTGTAGATTATATATATATATATATATATATATATATATATATATATATATATATATATATATATATATATATATATATATATATAATCCACACACACTACCTGTCAAAATTTCAGACACACACATTCTTTATTTTTATTTGTTTCCCCATTCTAGAATAATAATAAATAATAACATGGAACTATGGGAATTATGTTGTGATAAAAAAAAAAAAATCCAAAATAAATCGAAATAATTTTGTATTTTGGCATCTTCAAAGTTGACACGCTTTTTGTCGAGAATTTCCAATAATGTATTCTTGGCAATTTCTCACCCGATTTCTTGAGGAATTTCCCTGAGATGCTTTTTAAACAATATTAAAGGAGTTCCCACCTACGCTGGACGCTTACAGGCTGCTTTTCGGAATATTTCGCTCCGAGTCGTCCGTTTTAAAAAAGAATTTTTTTTGTAGAACAAAATGTTAGTTTTCTAATAAAAGAAATGAATTTGATGGCACAGTTATATTTTTATCTACGACACAGATTTCAAACATTTAATCATACACCTTCAGATCAAAAGGCTTTTAAGATCATGAGAAACATTCCAGTCGAGTGTCCACAAACTTTTGACTGGTAGTGTGTGTGTATATATATATATATATATATATATATATATATTTAGGTATATATAAGTACAAATAGAAAAAAAATTGTTGTTTTATCGGCAGACTTTTTTCCCTTCATATTAGAAATAAACGCTTAATAATCTTCTACTGGTTAGATGTAATCTCATAATGAGATTTTAGATGAATTAGCCTATATTCGAAATATTTTCATTTGCTAAGACATAATTTCTTTGCAATTATAGAAATGTGAAAAGGATTTAATGTACATAATTGTTCCTGTGTTTATTTTATTTCTTTTTTCATGTTTATTCATGAAGAGCTGAACTTGTAGAGCAGTTAGAAATACATTCACAGGGTATTTTGGTATCATTCGTTCATAATGTTTCATTTTTCTTTTTGTTCGTTTTTTTTGTACCACTGTCTTTGGGAAGCAGAGAAAGAGGAGAAGAAGTTGGTGAAACCCCGAGAGCTCACTTCGTTCGAGGGGATGGAGGTATGGGATAGAACTTTTTTGCTCTTCCATTTTGTTTTTCCATAATCATAATAATCGTGTCGCGTTTCAGCTCGACGAGGAGGCCAACATCAATAAGATCGAGGATTACGTCGAGCTGCTGTATGAAAAAATCCCAGATAAGATCAGAGGCTCCACCCTCATCCTCCACCTCGCCCGAAATCCTGATAACCTGGAGGAGCTTCTGCAGAACGGTACCGTGCCCTGACTCCGTGGGGTTTTGATTTCGTGTTGATTTTTTTGAGGGTGTAGATGTTTAAAAATACAGCGCATTAAGTTGACAAAATGCTCAGACATCTGGAATTAATACCTGAGGCTTATATCCAATCTGCTTTCATTTTTTTTTCATAAATGTTATGCTTCATCATTTTTTAACTTGAACTTTTTTACTACTTGAATTTTTAAATCTGAATTTTCTGACCTAGAATTTTAAACTTCAACAAATACTTTAAAACCTTTAACCCTTTTTAACCTTTTTTTAACCCTTTACTTTAAAATCTTTAACCCCTTTTTTTTTAGTATATACATTTCTGACCTGAATTTTTTTTTATTTTAAAGAAACTACTTGAATTTTTGAAATTTATGCTGAATTTCTTTCCACATGAAACTTTGTTGCTCCAGAAGTTTATGATTCTTTGATCCTGAATTTTTTTTACTACTTGAATTTTTACACTGATACTTGGTTTACTACCTGAATTGTATGCTTTATAATTCTTTTACTATCTGAGTTTCTGACACTGAATTTGTATGCTTTATAATTTTTTTTGTTATATGAAAGTCTGACCCTGAATTTTAAAACTAATATATGTCAATATAATGTGAATTTTTTAAATCTGAATTTTCCTGAACCAGAAGTTATACATATACTTTTCTCAACCTGAATTTCTTTACTATCTGAAATGTTCACATAGAATTTTTCTAAGTGTTCTAAACTTTTTTAACCTGATTGTTTTATGACTTGAATTTTTCAATTCACAATATTATGCTGATTTTTTTTCAACCTGAATTTTTTTTACTGTCTGAGATTTAATGATTTATTTTGTCCTGAATTTTTTACTACTTGAATTTTTATGCTGTTTTTTAAAACTCGAATTTGTTTTATTATCTGCATTTTTGACCTCATTTTTATGCCTTTTTTTACTTAAAAGTTTTTACCTTTTTTTTAAAACATGAATTTTGTACTATCTGAAAATTTAACGCTAGATTTAAGCATCTTACGTTATTTTTTTTACGTTTCTTTTTTTTACTTTTAAATCAGAATTTTGTAATATCTACATTTTTCGAATCATATATTTTCACTACTTATTTCGATATCTACATGTTAAACCTTTTTGAACCTAAAAGCTTCTTTTGTAACCCTTTTCAGAGAGGTAAATGCTGCATATTTAAATATCTATTGAAAATGCAAAATCTTTACTGTTCTGCAGTTATAATCTCAATTTAATTTAACATTTTTACCTTTTAACATTTAAATGATCAAAAAGTATCAAGTACCTTTAGAAGCAAAACCAAAACCTCTTGGAGGTGAGATGGGCTAACTACTAAACCAGCTTCTTTATACTAGAGATTGACAGAAATGGCGATATCATGACACATTCTTGCTATAGCTCAGCTTCACAAACAAGAAAAAAAACACACCTCATCCTTCATTTCATGACATTTTAGCCATTTTTAATTGTGACAAAAAAAAATGGCTAAATCTCCTGTAATGTATCATTTTTCATCCTCACCAATAATGAGCATTTAGTCATCAATAAGATGCACTGTATTACTAAAGTGTTTCTTTCTTTCCTGTATGTGTTATTTATCTGGTGTGTGTGTGTGTGTGTGTGTGTGTTCAGAAACTGCGCTCGGTGCTCTAGCGAGAGTGTTAAGAGAAGATTGGAAGCAGAGCATGGAATTGGCCACCACCATTGTTTACGTCTTCTTCTGTTTCTCCAGGTATCTGAAATTTATTTCATATTTATCTAAACTAGTTTAGATCTTCTGAATGTTTATAGTAGGGCCTGAAAATAGCAAAAATTTGCTACAAATTTTTTTTTTAAGAGCTAAAAATTTGCATAACTGCTGAAATCTGGTAATATAATTTCAAATGAAAATGATTTTTTACTACTCGTTTTTTTAGTATCTGATTTTTTTTAACCTCACCTTTCTACTAATTTGTAACTATTTAAACTTTTCTAATACCAAGTATTCTTTTTTTTTTACTTGATTTTTTTTTTTTATCTGAATTTTACGATTTTGAATATTTTTAACTCAAAAATCTGAAATAAAACCTTCATTTTGGTGACCTTAAGTTTTATAGAAGTAAATTATTTAAGCATTTAAACATTTAAACTTTTTAACCATTTTTTTTGCCATCTGATTTTTACATTTTTTAATCGGACTCCTTCGGTACATAAATTTTTCCCTTGAAGTTTATGATTTCTGATTTTCCCTTTTACCCTGCATTTTTTACTATCCACCCTTTTCGCCTAAATGTTACACTTCCGTATTTTTAACCTGAAATTATGTCTACTTTAATTTTTAAAAAATGTCAAATGTCATTTTGTAACTCAAATTTTTCACAAAAAAATGTACACACAAATGTTAAACTTTCAGAAAATTTTCAAACACGACCTAACTTTCTGTAACCCCCAATTCCCAAGGAGGTCAATTCTATGTATTTAAATTCCTAAGATTTACAATAAATTTTTGTTTTTCAATAACCTCAAATCACACATTTACTCACACTAAACATATACTGTAGATAGATAACCTTCTATAGATCTATCTATCTACTTTTTCAACCTCAATGACCTTTAATGGCTCTGTGCTCTGTGCTTCTCCTCAAGCTTTTCCCAGTTCCACGGTTTGATCACGCACTATAAGATCGGAGCGTTATGCATGAACATTGTCGAGCACGAGCTGAAGAGATACGACTTGTGGCAGGAGGAGCTGGAGAAGAAGAGCAAAGCCTATATCCTTACCGATGCTTTGAGTGAAGCGGGTGTGGCCGCCTACGCCATATAAGAAGGGTTTTTCCAGTAGCGTCCAGACCACCAGCTTTAAACACGTCTCTTTAAGCCTGAAAAGTTTTTAGCATGGAGTAAAAAAATGTGGACTGAAGACAGACATTTTATTTCTTTGCGAAAGAAAGATTGGCGAGAATTAAAATAAATCTAATAGGAGTACAGTATATGGCTGAAATAGTGCTCCATAAATTGTCCTAGTTGTAAATGTAACTTTTATGCATTTAAAAAAGAATCATTTTGTCATTTAACAAAATGGCTTTCACACTCGTTATTCAGCACCTTAATAAAATAGCACTTGATCCAGCACACTATACTGCACCACGCACTGACAGTGAATTATTCACAGAACTTAACGAAGCCATGAGATACCAAACGGAGATCATGAAATCGTAATATATACATCGGCTATAAACAATTTTATCACTCTTTTCATTTGAGCTCTTGTGCTGTCCGATTAATAAAATAATGCCAGTGTTTTTGTTAACACGATGTTCGCTCCTCTAGATAAAACGTGTCCACGGTTTGAAGGATAAACTGACCGATGACTCATCTGCTACGCTTACTTCTCACTTGTTATTCATTTGATCTCTTTATCCTTGACATCCCTGTACGTGAAGCAGATGCTGATAACCAGAACCTGAAGAAAGAACATGAAAAGGCCTATAAGAAATACCAGAGTCTTCTAGTGAAGCAGGAGCAGCTGCTGAGAGGTAACGCTCGGACGTTTCTCTTTTCTGTAGACGTACCGAGCGTTACGAAGCGTTATAACCACCGTCCTGTTGTTCCAGTGGCTCTGTATCTGCTCTTGAACCTGGCTGAGGACACGCGCACCGAGCTGAAGATGAGGAACAAGAACATCGTGCAGCTTCTGGTCAAGACTCTGGATCGGGATAACGAGGAGCTCCTGGTGCTTGTCGTCTCCTTCCTCAAGAAGCTCAGCATCTTCCTGGAGAACAAGAACGACATGGTGAGCTGGGGTTGTTCTCATAATGTAGGAATTTGTGGTGGCCTTGCAGGGGCTTCGCGAGAATCCGACGGGACCGTCAATAAGACATTAAGTTACATTTTAACAAAGTATATTTTTACAAGTGAAAAAAAACAACAAAATTAATTACAACCGTAGTATTTTATTGAAACCTCACAAGTAAAAAGCGATAAAAGTTGATTGAATTACTCTTGGTTCATGTCATGAGGTAATAATTGTTAGCATGTGAGAGTCAAAGGTAAATGACTGTGTTATGTAGCTAATTCCTCTTTAGAGCACGTTAAAAGCACTTCAAATAGACCGACACGCCGTCAGTAAAGGAAAATCGCAAGCTACAAAAATCTCCAAACGTTCTGTACAAATACAAAGAGAAATATTGAATATTTGGATTAAAAACCTGGCCATAAAACCTGGCCAAGTAGGAACTTTTCCAACAAGTGAAAGATTCACTTAAAGTTAACCTGCTTAACATCTCCAGAGTACTTGAGGCAAATACTTTAGGTTAAAGGGGTTCATCTGATTTAAGAATAACAAAAGGGTGCCTGTGTCCTAATATGCTGCAGAGCTCTTTATGTAATCCCCGTGATGGAAATGGAGCTTTTCTTACAGCATTAGTCGCCGATATCAGCATTTTTTTTTTATTGCTAGTTAATTAATTTTGTTGTTCTGTTTATTTACAGAAAAAATTAGAACATGAAATCAAATTATCGAATGTTTATAATTGATTATTTCTGAACGGTCATAAGTGCGTAAAATTGTAACTGAAATATTCAAGTGTAAATCGAATCAGTTTTATGCTCTGTGAAATATTTCAGCTCGATATTTTTACTCTATGAATTTGAATTCTTTAACCTGGTGGTTTTTTTGTTTTGTTTTGTTTTTTTAAAAATCTGGATTATATATTATCCTGGAGTATTTTATGCTTTCTGGAATTTTTAACCAGATTATTTAACAGCTGAATTATACTTTCATATTTTTTTTAAACCTGATTTGATTCACTACGTGAACATTTTCGCTGCTGAATTTTATAAATTGTAAAATTCTTTGCCTTCTTTGAATTTGATGCTTTTTTGAAATTTTACTACCTGAATTTCTGACCCTGAATTTTTTATTTGAACAGATGTCTTGCTTTTATTTTCCCCTTTTTTTATATTCTTTACAATTGACAGCTAGAAAGTTAAGTTTTACGTATATATGATTAATATAGAATGCCAAAAACTGGTTTAAACCATAGTTATTTAAAAAAAAAAAAATGTACATTTCTTAAATGTCATTTTTGGAGCAAGCTCTTGTCACCAATCTCTGGCAGTTTATTTTCCAAAATTATTTCAATAATAATTGTTGATGTGTTTATATACTGTGTTAAATCAAAATAGTTCATTTATTTCCCATACACAGATATAGGTTAAGCACATCTCTGATGCCGGTGGTAGTATGCAAGCCTGTTAACTCTAGCCATCTGGAATACAGGAACGAGGAACATCTCGGTTGATAAAGGACACACATAGTTGATAGTGATATAAATAAGGTTGAACAGAAATAGTTATCCACTTACAGGATATTGCTATTTTTTCGGCTAAGACAACCGGCTAACAGTACAAATTCCACAACGAGGACAATTCATACAGTAGCTTTCCCGTCAAATTAGAGAAATTAGAGAAACAGATAAATGCCTCACCTGTACAGCAAGAAACAAATGAAAGCTCAGGAACATCTGATTATATCGTATTTTTATTTAGAGACAGTTCTAACAGTTCTCTCTGAGAGAAGGGATAAATATTCAGTGGTACTGTTTTACTTTTGAGGTTATTTCCTAATTTGCAGTGTGTGTATGATACTCCTGTACTCAGGCGGAGATGGACACCATTGAGAAGCTGGGCCGCTTGGTGCCGTGCGATCACGACGACCTGCTGAACGTCACACTGCGCCTCCTGCTCAACCTCTCCTTCGACACGGGACTACGAAACAAGATGGTGAAGGTCGGCCTCCTGCCCAAACTCACCGCCATGTTGAGTAAGTGCTCGAGAGATAAGCGTTAAAGCTGATTTACTGTTTACTCCTGCGTTAACCGACATATCTATCACCATGTTTAGGAATAGAGGGCGACCGAATTTTACCGCTACCGATAACTAAGTCGGGCTCAGAGTAAAATTTTTCTGAACTTTTTTAAAGAAGTACAGTACTGACTGTACCAGGAAAAGGTGCTGTACTTTTAAAAAAAATGAAATAATGATTACAGTATTAATTTATATTAACTATTAACATTCCAAGTAACAAATAAAAATAGAGACGTCCAAAATAAATCAAAAAACACTTCGAATAACATGACAAAATTAGTCAGCGTTTAGTTTTTATTTCACCTCTAGAGGCCGCTCTCGTACCGTATAACAACAGTGGACCCTTCTCAGCTGCTCCCACGACGGACGCAACCGGGAAAAACAATCGGTGTTGATTTTAGTTCCAGTAATCGGGTATCGGTGCTGTTTAATTGCCAAAACCCATCAAATGGTCGGCCTCTATTTTGAATTATACGGATTTTTTCCATTCCAAACCGCTCCTCATAAATCTGATACTGTGAAATGCAAATTATTAGCGGATTCTAGCTGTAGAACCTGCAGGCTAAGAACAAAATCATGGTTGCCATGATAACGCTATACTGTATATATGTAAAAGTTTGGCTAAAAACCCACTCTTGTCGACCAGTGACAACTACATGAATGTTTACTTAGCTTGTCCTTACCCAGCAGGCTAGCTACGACGGATGGCAGGAGGAGGGGTTTCTAATTAGCATATTCATGCATATTCATACATACTGGTCTTATTAATTAGGGATTTTCCATTATGTTTTTTTGAGCAGCAAACAGAAATGTTGTTAGCATGTAGTTCAAGGGTACTTTCACAAACTGACTGTTGCTAAAGCTAACGAATAAAAAAAAATATTTTTAATTCTAGATTTAGCTGGATGAGTGCTGCACGTTGTGAAAGTCTTACATGAGAAACTTATCATGGGAGGTATTTTCCCCCTTGGCTCGCTCATTTAGGGAATCTAAATGGACTAGAATTAAATAAATGATATGAAATGTATAACTACATAAACAAAATACAAAAAAAACAACAATCAGCTTTTCCTATCAGTCAGTGAGACTGAAAATACCTCTCCATCCGGATTTTTGTAAAACTGCTCTGTAATAATGTCTGTTGGTAAAAGCTCTAAAATAAAAGTGAATAAATTGTCATTCCCAAAGCCCTTGTTACTTGGGTTTACACTTTACTCGGAGATGCCACGTTTTAAACAATGGCTTTTTATTTCTACGATATAAAATCCGGCTTCAGGTTTTCTCTGTGTGATCACTTGCCAAACAAACAGGTTTTTATTGATTTTTTTTAGCACTCGGGGGAATTTAAGAGACTCCCCAGCGGCCCTCGTAAACTAACAGCCTCCTCAATATCACATTCTCTCTCTGTTAGTGAGAGGTAAGGCATTAATGTGGGTCAGAATGTCACAGGCCACTAATGAGAAGCACATGTTGTCTGATTATTACTCACACTAAAATTCAAGCTCTTGTTTCCTCAATTTAAAAAAATGCAATCCACCTCTCACCCCTCTCTCTCTCTCTCTCTCTCTCTCACACACACACACTCTCTCTCTCTCTCACTCACTCACTCACCCCTCTCGCTTCCTTCCTTTCTGGCTTTTTCTTCTCCTCTCTCCTTTCCTTCTCACACTTTAGGCCATTTTTATTTCAGAGGTCTCCAGTGGTCCCATCTGGTCCTAATGGCCGATGTGTTAATGTGTTAAGGGGTGGGGTCTGTGTGTGCGTGTGTGTGTGTGTGTGTGTGTGTGTGTGTGCGTGTGTATGTGTGTGTGTGTGTGTCTCCAGCTCAGCTAATCAAGGCTTATGTAACAGATCCGTGATTGTGTGTGTTTCATGTCTCCAGGGTTCTGTCATGCTCTGAAAAGGAGAATGTTATTAATGAGACTGTTTATTTGACTTGTTTTGGAATACGTTGTGTGTGTGTGTGTGTGTGTGTGTTTTCTGACCTGGAGTTGGAATTACACTAGCCAGACCAAAAATAATACTTGAATAGCAAACTCCTCTATTAGTGCTATACTGTGTACTGAAGTCCCAGTGAAGGAGGCGTGGCCTCTGTACCTGTCAGTCTCAGTGAAGGAGGCGTGGCCTCTGTACCTGTCAGTCTCAGTGAAGGAGGCGTGGCCTCTGTACCTGTCAGTCTCAGTGAAGTAGGCGTGGCCTCTGTACCTGTCAGTCTCAGTGAAGGAGGCCTGGCCTCTGTACCTGTCAGTCCCAGTGAAGGAGGCGTGGCCTCTGTACCTGTCAGTCCCAGTGAAGGAGGCGTGGCCTCTGTACCTGTCAGTCCCAGTGAAGGAGGCGTGGCCTCTGTACCTGTCAGTCCCAGTGAAGGAGGCGTGCCCCCTGTACCTGTCAGTCCCAGTGAAGGAGGCGTGCCCCCTGTACCTGTCAGTCACAGTGAAGGAGGCGTGGCCTCTGTACCTGTCAGTCACAGTGAAGGAGGCGTGGCCTCTGTACCTGTCAGTCACAGTGAAGGAGGCGTGGCCTCTGTACCTGTCAGTCACAGTGAAGGAGGCGTGGCCTCTGTACCTGTCAGTCACAGTGAAGGAGGCGTGGCCTCTGTACCTGTCAGTCACAGTGAAGGAGGCGTGGCCTCTGTACCTGTCAGTCCCAGTGAAGGAGGTGTGGCCTCTGTGTGTCTTGCATACTTTATGAAGTCCTAAGGAATGCATGACTGATAATATCTGCACTGTGCCATATCAGAATCCAATAACTGCTTAAAATCTTTTGCCTATAACATGCTATACAACTTAAATTTTTTTTTGTCCTTTTTGTGCTGCAGGCAGTGAGACTCATAAGCAGATAGTGATGTGTATTCTGTACCACATCAGCATGGACGACCATTCCAAATCCATGTTTGCCTACACTGACTGCATCCCTCAGGTGAGACATGAAAAACACACACACACACCAAACGAGAGCAAAATTTGCGAAAAATTAAGACATAGAGGTGATGGAGAAGGAGCTGGTTTTGGACCGGTCCCACCGGACCCTTCAGCCGAAGCCCAAGCCTGGTGAACGACCACGAGCTGTTGTGTGCAGATTCCACTATCACAGTGACTGTGTTGACATTTTACGCCGTGCGAGAGAGATCCAGCGGATTACAGTGAGGGATTTGACCATCTCCGTTTTTCCTGACTACACAGCCAAGACAGCCCGGGCCCGGGCCGCATTTAACAAGGTTCGGTGTCAACTTAGTGGTATTGAGGGTGCTCGCTATGGAATACTTCACCCAGCTCAGCTTCGCATTACATATAACGCTGTTCAGAAGGACTTTATTTCAGCGGAGGAAGCAGGAGACTATGTTAAACTCTTGATATCGGGGTGAACTGCATCACCTACACAGCGGCGTCTTTTTCGCTCTTCTATTATTATTATTTTTTGCACTCAGCCTTCCAGCTGTAAAGAATTCTGATTTTTATTGAAGATATTGTCGTTGCATTACTCCACCTAGATTTTGTAGACTTACTCCTCTTAAAATTACTTCTGTATTAATGTGCTTCTCTGTTTTGATGGTCTGATCGGGTTAGAGTTTCTGTTTATTTAATTTTATTAGTGTTATCTCCTCGGCTTTACGTGCTACAATGTTATATTATTTGTTACAATCTTTAAAAGGCAAGGACATTATATTTATTATTGTGTGCAGACTGTTTATCAGTCTCGGTAATTTTGTTGGTTAGTTCAGCTTACTCTCCAAGTTGTTTTCACATTGTGGACAACGTTCGGTTTTGTAGGATACACTGCTGTCTCATTTGTTTATGGAGACTTTGGGTGTGTGGGTGTTTGGAGGATTGTGAGAGTAAGCAGAACATGCCAATGCTTTGAAGGATGTGAATTGGAACAGAGTAATGTGATTTAATTGCGAATCTATTTTTAGAGGATTTAAACCTAACATGGTGAACAAATTATATTATAGAATTCAGGCAATTTTACTGGGGCTATCTCATACAGTGTAGCAAGTAATAATCTGGAAAGATCTTTGTAATATTACAGTCTAAAACTGGATTTAAAGAGAAGCAAATTAGTAAATGAATCACATGAAAATGTATCACATGAATATGAATCACATGAAAATGAATCTAATGAAAATGAATCACACGTAAATGAATCACATGAAATTTATCACTTGAATATGAATCTCATGAAAATGAATCACATGTAAATGAATCACATGTAAATGAATCGCATGTAAATGAACCATATGAAAATGAATAAATAAATTAAAGACAAAGACATAGAGGTGATAGAGGTGACATAGAGGTGAAATTTGATCGTGTTTCCTTCTGTAACACGCTCTCATCCTATAGATGGCGTAGTGCGCATCTGACCACATACAGAGGGTCACTAATGAAAGCCAGGACAGCTGCTACTTTAAAACAGCTTCTGCTTAAGTGTTGTCGTCTTTAAGCTCCCTCGTCTTGTCTAATTAGGTGTAAATTCCCACCAGATGCTTGTAAAAGTAAAAGCAGGGGTAAATTGTTCTGCCTAATCACTCAGCCTGCAGTGTGAAGTGACGTCACGACCTCTCCGAGACCTCCAGGGTGGTTAATAAAGCAGGATCGGCGTGACGGGGGACATTCAGGGACAGGCACAATGAAGGAATAAGGAGTTCTCTTGTGCGTTTTTTACTTTACTCCTATTAAAAATGTTTAAAACTGTTCTTGAAATCTAAATCTTTATGTTCTGTCAGTACTTTAAGGAACGAGGATGTTCTTCTTCTCTTTGCTTAGCAAATACAAAATAAGGTGGTGTATGCCAAATTGTATTATTAATCGTAATAATTCCAAGCAGATTTAAGTGTGTGTGTATGTGTGTGAAAGAGAGAGAGGGAGAGGAAATGCCTAGAGGGGTTTTAATCGATGAGGAAGAGGGATGAAGGACAGGGGGTCATGGGTCTCTGCTCACTCAGGTGCCAGTGAGTCTGGACTGTGAGATTCAGAGCCGTGGGCGGTCATGTGATATACACGTGTGTACGTGATGACTCATTATTTACAGCATTACTGGCCTTATAATACCTCTCTCTCTCTCTCTCTCTCTCTCTCTGTGTGTGTGTAGCTGATGAAGATGCTGTTTGAAAACAGAGAGGAGAGAATCGACTCAGAGCTCATCTCCTTCTGCATCAACCTGGCAGCTAACAAGAAAAACGCTCAGATCATCTGTGAAGGTAGAAACATGTCACAGCAGAGCTTCCATATTGCATGCAGGCCACGCCTCCTTGTCAAAGATTAACAAGCATGTAGGCCACGCCTCCTTGTCGAAGATTAACAAGCATGCAGGCCATGCCTCCTTGTCAAAGATTAACAAGCATGTAGGCCACGCCTCCTTGCCTAAGATTAACAAGCATGCAGGCCACGCCTCCTTGTCGAAGATTAACAAGCATGCAGGCCACGCCTCCTTGTCAAAGATTAACAAGCAGGCAGGCCACGCCTCCTTTACTAAGATAAACAGACACACAGGCCACCCCTACTTTACTAAGATTAACAAGTATACAGGCCACGCCTCTTTCCTTAACATTAACAAGTATGTAGGTCATGCATCTTTCTTTAACATTAACAAGAACACAGGCCACACCTCTGTCACTAAAATTAACATGCACATAAGCCATGCCTCCTTCACAAAGATTAATAAGCATGCAGGCCACACCTCCTTTATTAAAATTAACCAGCACACAGGCCACGCCTTCTTTACTAAGATTGACAAGCACACACGGCATGACCCCATCTTAACCAGCACACATGTCATGCCTCCTTCATTAAAATTAACAGACACACAGGCCATGCCTCTTTTATTAAAATTAAGACACAGAAGTCAGTCCTCTTTCATTAAGATTAACAGACACACACAGGCCATGCCTCCTTCATTAAGATTAACAGACACACACAGGCCACGCCTCCTCGTCTTCCCCTCTCTCTTGTCAGGCAGATTGACTCGAGCCAGATGTTTGTGTACAGAATATGATGGTGGGTCAAAAATGTAATTGTTTATCACATGAAACTTGTTTTTGAACATATTTTTAGGAAACGGTCTGAAGATGCTGATGAAGAGGGCGCTGAAGTTTAAAGACCCGCTGCTTATGAAGATGATCAGGAACATCTCACAGCACGACGGGCCGCTCAAACAGTTGTTCCTGGTGAGTCGTGTCCCATTAATCCGACTGGCTGCCACCTGCTGAGCAAAGCACACATCGTATGTTCATGTTATACATCCAATATCAACATCGGTATCTATGATAGAAACGTCATTAATAAAAAATGATTCATTAGAAAACCTGAACTGAAATCAGAATAGATTTTTAATGCTAAAAAAAAGGAATTTTCCACAATGCAGCGTCATTTCATATTTTGTTAACATCTGTGTATTAAAGGAGGTGTGGCCTCTATGCCCTCTAGTTCCTTTGGAAGAGTGTGGCCTCTGGGCCTGTGATGTTTCATTAAAGGGGGCGTGGTCTCTATGACCCCTAGTTCCACTTAAGGGGTGTGGCCTCTGTGCCTGTGATGTTTCATTAAAATGGGCATGGCCTCTATGCATTTTTGCTCCATTGAAGGGGCATGGCCTCTCTACCTAGCAGTCCCAGTGAGAGAGACATGGTCTTTTTGCCTGTCAATCGATGAAATAGGTGTGGCCTCAGGGCTTGTCAATCCCTTTGAAGGAGGCGTGGCCTCTGTGCCTGTCAGTTTTATTGAAGTTTTATGAACCCTTTTTTTTTTTTTTTAACAATTAATGATCTTTTAAAGAATATTTATAAAACAGCGTGGTCGTGAATTTGCGTTCGTTTTCTTTGCTGCAGGATTATGTGGGTGATTTGGCGGCTCAGATCAGCCCTGAAGAAGACGAGGAGTTTGTGATCGAGTGTTTGGGCACGTTGGCGAACCTCACCATCCCTGACCTGGACTGGGAGTTGCTGCTCCGCGAATACAACCTCGTCCCCTACCTCAAAGAGCGCCTCAAACCTGGTAACACTCACCTCTTGTCCCTGTGTGTGTGTCTGTGTACGTGTGTGTGTGTGTGTGTGTGTGTTAGCTGTTGTATGAGTGTTATGGGCATGTTTGAGCAGTTTACTGGTTCACCCAAGTCCCCAGGCCTGACCTTTGACCTTTGTCCTCTGTGTGTTTTAGGCTCAGCAGAGGACGACCTGATCCTGGAGGTGGTTATACTGATCGGTACTGTGTCCATGGACGATTCCTGTGCTGCCATGTTGGCCAAATCTGGCATCATTCCTGCTCTTATAGAACTTCTTAACGGTAAGAAACACATCTGTCCAGCTTGTATGTATCAGGTTCCATCTTTTATTGTCTCATAGTATGTTTATTTACGGTAAAGGCTAGTGACAGGCAAAGGTAGACAGTTCAACTGAATTACATCACTGCTAACTCCATCCTTTAATTGACTTTATTAAATCTTTTTTATAAATTAAAAGAATAATAAGTCAAATTCATTCCAAATCTTTGAGTCTCAGTGAAGAAGGCGTGGCCTCCACACAAAGCGAATCGTTTGTTGAATTAGAATCAAGCTCTGCAGTAGACTCTGAAGCTGTTATGCTGGAGCAGCTCTCGTGTTGTACTGAATCGGTATTCTAACGAACCGTGTACTGTATTGAAGCATCGTGAGTTAGTCTCTTCTAGGTAATTTAATCAGCATCGTTGTATCGAATTGTAAAATAAGATCGTATGCAGCATTATACAGTAGCACACACACCACCGGTCAAAAGTTTGTGGACACTCGACTGAAGTGTTTCTCGTGCTCTTAAAAACCTTTTGATCTGAAGGTGTGTGATTAAATATGAATCAGAAATATAACCGTGCCGACGTGTTCATTTCTTTCATTAGAAATATTTCCGAAAAGCAGTCGATAAGCATCCAGCGTAGGTGGGAACTCCTTTAATACTGTCTTAAAAAGCATCTCAGGGAAATCGGTTGAGAAAACGGTCGAGAAAACGCCAAGAATGCATTTCTGGAAATGCTAGGCGAAAAGGACGTCTACTTTGAAGATGCTAAAATACTAAATTATTTAGATTTATTTTGGATTTTTTTTTTTTTTATCACAGCATGATTCCCATAGTTTATTCCCATTTGTGTTACTCCAGAGTTTTGATGACTTTTGACCGTTAGTGTAGATATCAGATGATTCGGACGTTCGGAAGAGCTAGAACGTCCTGGGGGGGGGGAACGTATAAAAAAAAAAAACCACGCTGTATCCAGCTGCTGCTCACAATAACCGAGAGCTGATTAAACCTGGCTTCCTCACGACGCTTTATCAGTGGGAGGTCGTGCTGAAATATGGCCCGGTTGTCTTGGTGTGGTTAATGTCTCGGGGATTAGACTGCTCAGGATCAACATGAAAACGTGGTGCTTTTAATAATCAAGAGGACAGAGAGGAAAGATCTGCACTGTTTCAGAGGAGACAGTGATCTCGTCTCTCAATCGAGGCTTCTCACGAGAGCCCTACTGCACGAGGGCGTCGCTTTTAATAACGTCAGCTTACACGAGCCCACATGTGTGATTTCTCTCTCTCTGTGTGTGTCTGTGTGTGTGATCATAGCTAATTGCTACGTACTGACATCAAGCTATTTTATAATGCTGAATGATGAGACACTGTGTTTGTAATGCAGTCTCTACACAATGTTCTTATTCATTATATATAGGGCGTGTGTGTGTGTGTGTGTGTGTGTGTGTCTTTCCTTTTTACAGCCCAGCAGGAAGATGATGAGTTTGTGTGCCAGATTGTGTATGTTTTCTATCAGATGGTTTTCCACCAGGCCACCAGAGATGTCATTATTAAAGACACCCGTATCCTTTTTTTCTGAATGTTATACGCATATAAAAAAGGACGTTTAACGCCGACGGTAGATTCGATTTAAGCCCCGCCCCTTTCCGTCGTGTGCTCCGGTTCCTGAACGTGCGCTCTCAGAGGCTCCGGCGTACCTCATCGACCTCATGCACGACAAAAACGCAGAGATCAGGAAAGTGTGCGACAACACGCTGGACATCATCGCGGTACGTCCACGCTGCACGCCGACACGCCACTACAATACACTACACGTCATCCTGCAGAGGAAGAGTGTGTTACAAAGTTCACATGTAAAATATTGACACACAGATATTGAATGAAAAATAATTAGGATGCCTTTTAGTCAGCTGGAATTTGCCTTAAGAAAACTTCCAAAAAAAAAGAAGAATTGCTATAGGGAGGTTTTTTCTTTTTGACAATGGATGATTTGCAAAAGGAAAAAGGAAAAAAGCCAAATTGGTGTAGGAGTTTTTTAAAATCAGCTTGATCTGACTTTTTTTTAAGTAAATAAAAAAATATGTTTAAAAAAATTGGTAAAGGGAGGGTGTTTTTTTTTAAATTACAATATATCCATCCATCTATTTTCTATACCGCTTATCCTACTGGGTCACGGGGAAACCTGGAGCCTATCCCAGGGAGCATGGGGCACAAGGCGGGGTACACCCTGGACAGGGTGCCAGTCCATCGCAGGGCACAATCACATACACATTCACACACCCATTCATACACCACGGACACTTTGGACACGCCAATCAGCCTACCATGCATGTCTTTGAACCGGAGTACCCGGAGCAAACTCTACACACATACAGGGCAGCGGTGGGAATCAAACCCCTAACACCTGGAGCTGTTTACAATACATTTATTTATACATTTACAATAAACAAATTGTTAAATTTACAATAAGCATACAAAACAAACGAATGGGTCAATGAATAGATGAATAAATGAATGAATAGATGAATAAATCAATGAATGGGTGAATGGATGGATGAATGAATGGGTGAATCGATGAATAAATGAATGGGTGAATCAATGGATGAATGAATGGGTGAATGAATGGTGAATGAATAAATGAATGAATGGGGGAATGAATGAATGCATGAATGGGTGAATGGGTGGGTGAATGAATGAATGGGTGAATAAGTGAATGAATGGGTGAATGA